>NC_080061.1:3372500-3512500 GCF_026212465.1 Amaranthus tricolor
ATTCATATGGTACTATATAGAAATATAGTTAGGAGGAGAGAATTAATTATGTCCAAGTTACAGCATTAGACCTCTTTTAATGGTGGGGAAATTTCTATGAGTGCAAATTTTTTTGTGGCTTTTTGTATCGAGTAAAGTAAAAAAAAAAATTGCAAATATTTCTAGAAGAAATATCAATGAGAGGAAATTTTCCACAATCCAAAATAAATAGAAGCTTGACACTTGTTTTAATTAACATTTTTTATTTTAGTAAATAGGTTTTTTTTTATGCATTTATCAAAAAATATATACAAATAAATCAATGGTCATGAAATTTTATGTTTTATAATTAGACACGCATTTTGCTATATACTTAAAAAAATTATTTTTTTTAAATTCTATATAAATTAGTCTTTAGAAAGTGGTGAGAAATGTTTTTTATTTTCTTATTAATAAGATAATTTTTCTATGTAAAAAATTTCAACATAAAAATATAATATACATTACAAAGAAAATGTTGAGAGAGCTTAGGGATTAAATTTTTTTCACTCACCGGTCACCAATAAGAGTGCTCTTACGATAATAATTCTGTATCCGATGGGACTTGGGAGTATCCAAAGTCCACCCAACAAACAAATAGAAGTAGTTTCAAGTCAAAATGAACAGATTGTATAATACTGTCTCTACTCTGTACTCTGTTGTGGACTAGTCCATCGTCATGCATGCTCTATCCACGCGGCTTCTATTTACTCTACTTATCTTATAAACCTTTTTTTGATATGTCGATGAAACATTTTGACCTTTAATAGTTTTAATTGGCGTGATTAAGAATTATAAAAATTTGATATTAATAATTTTTACATTGAGAGAATAAAATAAGATTTCATATGACTATATTTTAAATAATTAATTAAAGTCAAAATATAAATTAAAAGTGATTAGTAAATAGTAAATGAAATACGTAGGAAAAATAGAAGGGTGTATGAGATTTAGTACTACAAAACTATTGGAAAAGATATCATTAGAATAAAAGTATTCTTTTTGTCCCTCCGAAATAAAGCTAATTGACTCAAAAAACTCTCATATATTTAAGTCAAATGGTGCAATCTTATAGGAATAGAAAAAGTACTATTTATTATTGAAATTAATTTATTTGTCCCTATAATTTAACATTATTTTTCTTTTTAATTTTACCCCTTTCATTATTCTATTCATGAAAATATATTGATCACTTTCTTAATTTAACATTATTTTTCATTTTAATTTTACCCCTTTTATTTTTCTATTCATAAAAATATATTGATCACTTTCTATTAATTTCGTCAACGCATTTTAATTATCTTTTAATTTCATTCATATAACTTTATCTATTTTTTCATTCATTACCAAATGAATGCATTTTTTTTTCTAATATTTGACTATCACTTTTGATGTAAAATAAAAGAGAGAGCCATCTCAAAAAAAAAAGGAGTGCTAGTTGATTCAAATTCTAGTACTTCTAATAAATAATATATCGTCATTGTTAAATTTGCAATATTTTTCAGTTTGGTTTATCCCACTTAACTTACATTATTTTTATTTTAACTCTCGTTCATCCATTTTAACTCTCTTTGAATTGCATCCATACAATTCATTATCTTTTTTTATTTATTACCTTAATCTTAAAAACTAACCTATTTCTCTTTGGTTTAAATCTAATGAGACAAATGAATATATGACATAATATTAGGTAATATTAGGTAAAATTTAGAGGTCTTGAGTTTTGTATAGCCAATAAAAACGGAAAATATGTTAGTTGGATATTAGTTCAACCTTAGGGGTGGAAACATAACTCCAATTGGATTTTACACATTCAAACTTTGCTCTAAATAAAAGCTTATTTATATGTACTTCAACTCTTGAATCTCCCACGGAGTCAACTCATGATATTTTTTCCGAGAATTGCAAGCAATAACTCACAACGATAAACTCTTTTTGACACATGATTTTCCCCAAGTCTAGTTTCAAAAAAAAAATAATTCTACCTATTAATTGCCCAAGTTCTACTATAATAATCACTAATGATAAACTCAGAAACAACGAGGAATCAAATCAACAAAAAGGTTAAATTGATAATTGAAACCCTTCTACATATCATATACTCTACATATCATATACTCTGATGTCCTCTTACATCAAAATCCTTTGATTTAGAATATGAATGATTCAAACACGTGACCTTTCATCACGTTATATTTCGATACCATATCAAGTAAAAAACTCAACCAAATGCTTAAGTATATGGTTAATACCCTCAAAATATGTTATATACTTTACCACGTCACTTTACACATTGTCATGTGGTTCAGAAGTGTGGATACAACATAAGACTCTTTCATACTTAACGCTAATAATTCCCTTGAAAATGAGAGTAGATAAAAATCAAACTTATGACTTCTGATGTCAATGTCAAGAACTAATTCAACTAAAAAGTTAAACTAACGGTTGATAGTCATGATATGTTACATGCTCTATCACAATCCTCCAAGTTTTTCTCCCTACGCCTGAAAATAAGTCGTATTTTCTTACTGCAATGACTACAATGCTCAACTCTAGTTTGCAACAATTTCAGAAACTCGTAAACGAAAACAAGAGAGATCACACATTAAAATGATCAAGAAAAGATGGGAGTATATAACCTACTGACAGTTTGCAAATGATAGTCTAGTGATCTTTATGTCACTGCTAAATCAAAAAGATAATTTACCATGATTCCCAGAAGCCAACCTCAAGAAATCTGGTTAATATTTGTATCCGATATCGTTCACACAAACCCTTAAAATGAATAGATTATAGAAGAACATACCACCAACCCGATTGTCCCACGAACAAAAAACGGATGCTAAGAAATTAAACTGCACAGACGACATTCTTATATTGACATTAGAACTGTAGAGCTCAATCTCGGTTTCAACTAAACCTAACAATACTAAACTACACTTTCGCCATCAGACTGCATGGATTGGACTACCACCGGAATTCATACCTGAACTGCTGGGAGCGGGATTAGCATGAAAAGCAGATTGTCTTGAGGGACCATCCAGCAATTTTAGCGACAAACTCGAGGGTTCTCCACTCCCGATGGTTTCCCCTAAGCTCAATTTTGACATGCCAACAAGTTCATCAACGTTGATTGGCTTTTTTGAAAGAACGGCAGTAGGCTTAACCACCTCATGGGTCTCCTTGATGGGTTCAGAATTATAGCTGGTCCAATATGGGACGGGATAAGGGTAGAAAGGGGGAACATAAGCAGGGTATACAATAGGGTAATAATTTTGGGAAGTATCGGTCGGGTAAGAACTACTTTGGTCGGGTTCTGGCTTAGATAGAACTGGTTCCGGATCATTGAAGTTTGAGTTGCTAGATGCCATCGACTCACATTCTTCATCGAGCACAGGAGCAGGAGGTAAAGGATGGTTATTGTCCTGTGTTTCAGCATCTAATGGATGCTCAGGGAGGAAATCATGTGTCGCCATCGGTGTATCGCCACCCTGTAAAAACAATGTTTAAATGTTAGCATATGCATGGTCCCACCAAAGAATGGTATTGAGAATATAAATGAGAAAATTAGATGCTCCACAGGAAAGCAACCAATCGGTCTCTTGAGAGACATCTCTCAGGCACAACCTATTAAAGCTTAGTTAAACAAAAAAATGATAATGGGCTGATCAAATTAGGGATGGTCACTAAAATCTCACAAGAGACTATCTCTCACAAGAATTTGTGTTGGTAAATCTCACATATGATCACTAAAATCCAAATGTAGTACTAATAATGATGTAAGGATAGATAATCACCTCATCAGCTACAATGTCAAACAAGCTAGAACGTCTTTTCCTTCTAGACACATTGCTTAGCCGAATGAAATATTTTTGAGCATGACTTGCGACTTGAGTTGGTGTCCTAGATATCACATAATCACGTGCTATTCCCCGCCAATCACCCTTCCCAAGTTTTTGCAGTCCCAGCAGAAACATCCTATGCTCGTCCTCTGTCCAGGGAACACCTATTGAAGAAAAGAGATATCATACAAATAGATATAACATAAAAAACTTTGGATGACAGATATATCACCAAATTTTTTTGATCCCAGATCCCAATTCCCACAGACTAAGATAATTTGAGGAAATTCCCAGACTAAGATAGTTTAAGGAATTTCCCAAACCGATAAATACCAAAAGAAACACAATCACACGTCTCATCTTTGCAGATCTGTGAGGTGTTAGAGTAGGAAAAACTGAAGACTTTAGGACACATAAATGAAGTAATTTTAGGACACCAAATTTAGCAAAAGCTCACAATATGATCAAGCAAGATTCGAGCATCGACAGCCAACAGCAAGTCTCAGGTAAGCAAAAGAAATTAGAACTATTGCTTTATCAACAAACTTGTTATACGGACAAAAAAACAGAGAAAGCAATTCACAGCATAATGCAGTTATGCAAGTACTCCACGAGAAGCATCAATTCGTAAATTCTCCATCGGTAAATATTTGTATGCTGAAAAAGAGCCACAAAAAGAAAAAGAAGCAACAAGCAGCATTGATACTGGAATCAGGCAAAGATACACAGGACCACAATTGTAAATATTCTCAGCATAATGCAGTCACTTAAGTAATAAAATAGGGACCATACAACTAAAAAGTCCACTTGAACTCTATCGGTAAATATTTGCATGGTTGCTTTTGGTTCAAAAACTAGGAACAAGCGTTCAATTTTAATGAACGTTTTGGTAGAGACAAAAAGAGTAAGAGATATGTTGATAATATAAGCAAGAAATAGGCGACTTATTAGCAAGAGAGTGTATTAGATAAAAAGATATATGCTAATGATTTTGGGAAAATCAAATAAAGAAAGAATACAAATATTCGAGAAGCAAAAGAGTATTAGCAAGGGACTTGGGTCAAATGCAAAGGTGATCTCATATCAACATTATACAATTCTCCCTATATCCCTTGAGCCCCAGATGTTTGCCCCACTTTACTTGGGATGTGATTAAGGATGCCAATAGGCGGGATTTAGACAGGGTGATAATATGCCCTGTTAGAATATCCACACCCAGTCTGTCTGCCACCCTGTTTTCTCAACCATTTAATCCTGTTTTTTCACCCTTCTATTCTATCGGGATTTGCCATCTTTTAATGAGATAAGAAATTATTTTGGGACAAAGTAACTACATATAGCTTTAAGCATACAGTAAACAGTGTGAAATACATAAAGAGTACCAAAAATACTCTGCATCTAAAATCTACGTAACCTACAATCTCTAAATTTTATCCTTTAATACTTTGCAGGTGCAACAATGCAAATCAATTATAGACTAAGAAGTTTTAAAAATCCAAACACAAAGAAGTAATGAAAAGCAGACAAATAGCCCTCAGCCCCTCAGTGACCATTTCATATCATATTTAAACTTGAGACACTCATTTTCATCCAAGCTTAGCCAACTAAATATGCCTAGATTAAGCAATTGTGAAATAGTACCCTAATACCCAAGAAAGTGACATTTGATGATGGTGAGAATTGGACTTGTGGTGGATTGTTGGTGCAAATGCCAATGCTCCTAGCGTAGGAGATTATTTTGATCATCTCATTGCCCATTCCATGACTTGCACTTCGGAAAACGATGATTTGTGTGCAACAGGACATAGAGGATTGATGTTTGAATTACTTTATGAGGTGAACATGAAGGTGCATATAGGACTCCTTGAACAAGGCAATAGGTGTCTTAAACAAGTCAAGACGGTGCACATTGGGTATGCCTTGAACGAGGCATGATGGGGAAGGAAGGATGTTGATTAATTAATGAAAATCTTGATATCTCATAAATCATCTTTATGTTCTTACTCTTGTTTTTGTTGTTCCTTAGTGTATGCTCTGTTTTTCTTATTGCTTTTTACTCTTGTTCTTTACTAAATAGTGTCCTCAAACCTTTCATTTCACTCAGTTAGTTCTCCAACACCTCTCCTTATTAGATATCCATACACAATTCCACATCCAATCAAGCTAAACTTAAAGAGGTTAAAAAACTCCTTACATTATTATCTAATTTGTTGAATAAAATTGCAATCAGCCCTATAAAATTAAATTCATTTGTTTCCCAAGTCCCAAAACGTTTAGAGGTTGTTTAACAAATGTGAATAGGATTTGAGAGACTGAGGTGAGATATGGGATGAGATTTTGGACGATACTTTGAAAAAAATATATCATATATCTTTATTCGTTTTTATTTTGGCGAGATAAAATAAATAGGAAATTGGTTGAAACTTGATGATGGTTAAAATTTGCCCCAATTTCTCAAGTCTCACCCTTTAATACCACCCTCCCCAACTATCCTTCCCCCATCCTTCTCAATTTCACATCCTCTAAAACAAACACAACATTTTGTCTTTTCTCCCACTAGGGTCCTAATCCCAATCCAAAACTAC
Source organism: Amaranthus tricolor (assembly GCF_026212465.1). Taxonomy (NCBI): domain Eukaryota; kingdom Viridiplantae; phylum Streptophyta; class Magnoliopsida; order Caryophyllales; family Amaranthaceae; genus Amaranthus; species Amaranthus tricolor. The sequence continues at coordinate 3,378,946 of NC_080061.1, forward strand.
CTCCAAACAAACACCCCTTAATGAACTACAGTCTACATTACACAACTCTCATAGTCTACCATGAGGACACAATCCATTTACCATCCAATAACTATTTTAGCAAAATCAACCAAACAAAAGACTCACAATAACCAGATTCACCAATTCTCCAAAAATAAATCAAATTTCATAATGACAAACAATTAATCACTTACATGCCTCATCAAAACACCCAATAGTTACCACAGCTTTGATATCAGTGCATAATTTTACTCAAATTATCCCCAAATAATCTTCATGTAACAAAATCACAATTACCAAGGAGTTAATCCTAATCAGACAGTAATTTCATTTTTCCCCCAATTTTCAGGCTAAACAAATAAATCATCAATCAAAAGAAAGAAAATCAACCCACCTACCACCAAATGAATCAATCCCTAAAAATTCACATAGAAGTATTTCCTAATCAGCAAACCTTAAACTTTACTACTTTAAACCTAAATCAATCCTAATTCTCACCCACAAAAGTGATTCATCCAAAAATAAAAGATCATAAATTAAATATAAATTACAATATAAAAAATAATAATAAAACCCAAAATTGAATACACCCAGATGATAAAATAATTTATGAACAAACCTTTTTTACGATCACGGCTAGAAGAACTACCAGGAACAAAATCCTCAGAAGCATAACCATCAGTAGTAGTATTTACATGATCAGGAGTATGATCACCTGTAGCCGGAGAAGTATTCCCAACGACACCGTTTTGATGAAGTGATAAATTACCCATACTAGCACTTTTTCGGATTGACCCATCAGTCAATCGGACTCCAAATAGCTTCACTCCACGGTTCGGGCATGTCCTAGAGTTATGCCCATTGTGACTGCAATGAGAGCACCGTCGGGTCATCGTTGATGGGTCGGTATTATGATCGGGTCAGAATCTGCTGCTGATAGAAATGAACAAGAGATGAGAGAGTATTGTTTGTATTGGGATAAAAAGGTTGGGAGACTAATTGGGTGTGGTTCAGATAAATAGGGCCCACCTTAAGAGAATTAAATCTGGACCGTTGATTTATCAAACATGAAAGAAAAATTGTGTGCCTTGAATGTGGAACACTCAATATTGGATTAATATATTTACTAGTAATATTTTTAATCTTGTCAGTGAAAAATATCTAATTGATTTTCAGATTTTGGATGGGTTTTAGCAGCTAAATTATAACACTTTTCATTTTATTTCAAATATTTTTAATTCTGTAATGATGTTGCCACTTTTAAAAAAATTTCCCTTCTTTTCTTTTATTTTTATCTTATTCACACTATTTAATTTTTCTCATTATTTTTTTATGTATGTAATATTTTATTTTTGCAATCTTCTAAAAACAAATTGAAAATATTTTTTTAAATGTGGATATACGAGTTTGTTTTTCTTATGTGAATGTGTTTATTTTGCATGATTGTGTTCAGAAATGTATGTTTTGGTTCAATGAATTTGACCAATTTCATGGGATTACTCTACATTGCAAATTACTCCATAAGATTTGTAGGTTATTTAGTTTTGTTCGTATATTTTATAAGCTCTCACGTAAAAATCATAATATAGCAAACTCTAAAGATCAGATATGGAAGCAATTTTACTAGACTAAAATCTGCTTAAGTAATAACTTGGGTCATTCAAAGAAAAATCACATATAAATTGATTTTGTAAACAAATAAGAATTAGCGTTTGATCCATTGTACACTAGTATTTTGAATTCAACAACAGAGGCGTATACTTATTTGGCTCTTTGTAGATATCAAGGATCCAAATTTTATTATTAACCTGGTCATTTGATAAAAATAATAATAACATTTAAATTGATTTATATGCAAATAGAAATAAATATATTTATCATATACTAGTATTTTAATTTGAGATCGTACAGGTCTTTGACTCTTTAGAGTAAATATAAATCAAGGATCCATATACTATTATTTTTCGTTTCTTTTCAAATGTCTCGTATACTTATGAGTTACTAATTATTAATAATTTTTTATTTATATTTTTTTCTTAATCAACGCATTAATAAATTTTTATTTAATTCGTCTCAACATAAAAATTATTAATATTTAATTTTTAAAATTTTCAATCATACATAATTATTACTATTAAATATTAAATTAATACATTGACAAACATTAAAATGAAATAGAGTCGGTACCAAAGACTCCGTTGTCCCAAGTGCTTGTGGTTGTGGATTTTAGTAGAGGAAGAAACTTGTGGTGTAATGCTTCCAAATGAGAACGTGGAATAGTACAAGATCAAAATGGGCACGTGGACGGTCCATTAACAAAGTTAGAATACGTATGAGCCGCTACAAAGAAGAAATCCACGTGACAAAATCCCATTCGCACACGTATAGATTTAGATACTTTATATATTGTATTATACCGATTATATTAATTTTTTACTAATTTAATATTATAAAAATATATAAATTATTAAAAAATTTCTATTAATTATATTTACTTTTACTAATATAACATATAAAATAAACTTAAATAATAAGCTGTATAAATAACAACTAAGTACCCTTAATTGTTATTTTAAATACTCCCCACTTACTCTATTCTCCTTACATAGTACTTCATGTCTCCATATAGAAAAAGCTTATCCACCTTATCCAAATTGTTCCTTTAGATAACTTTAAATATTATATCAATTATTATGTTCTTATCTTTAAGTCTATTTGTTGTTTTTTGATCTGACCCCTATATTTTCTTTAGAATTTAATCTTACTGCGAATAATTAATTGTTCTTTGCTTTTATATATTGGTACCAATTTGATAATAATTTAATTTATCTCAATATTTGACTTGGCTTATCAACATTTTATACATATCTTAAAATTTGTTGAAAATATTGCTGGCTTAATTCATGGGATTATATTTTCCCGTTCTGAAATACTTGTTATTAATTGTGACATATTCAGTAAAGAAATATCACTATTATAATAAGTATATGAAACAAAGAAAAATATAATTTAGTGATTATACCGCAAAATCAAGTAGAGTACAATAGTCAAAGTATTTAAAAATAAAACTTAAGGTCTATCATTTATGAATCAAGTGTTAAATATATTGAATTTTTTATACTACTTATTAATTTATTGAATTTTTGTCAACTACAACTCAAGCAATATACTTATCCGCATATTCACATTTTCCCAATATTTCAAGTGTTAAATATATTTGCTAGTCTTAAATATTTGGTTTTATATAAGTATTATGCTAGTGAATTTGTCATTTAACTGTATTTTTTGCTAGTGTTGGTCCTCTAACTATATTATTTGGCTAATGTCTCGGTCATCCAACTATAATTTTTGACAGTAGGTCATGCCACTATAAGTATTTGAAAACTTCATCTGATAATTTTTCGCTAGGGTATCTGTTAATCGTGAAACTTATGAAATGATAATCAATTTTAGTTGAAGATCTAGATATTGTTACTTGTTTCTTTGTCTTTCAAAAAAATGTCGAATGCCTAAGGAAAACCAACCATCCCATCAACGAACATCGAGTAAGAGGAAAAGTTGCCCATTCCGAGTCGCACTATCCACTCAAAGACAAGTCACAAGCAGATTAAAGAAAAATAACTTATCTAGAGCTCCCCTTTAAATCCCGAACCACACAAATTGATGCATTCTACTATTGGTGACAACAAGGTGCATTAATGAATGGAGACAATACATTACTAGATATGGCAATTCAAGTCTAGTGAATGATATATAAATAAGACGAGAGAACTAATATTTGATATATACTGCTCTGATACCATGTAAAAGCACTAATAATGTTGATTTTACATCATGATGTAAAGGGTAATATATATTTAACTTAGGTTAATTAATATCGGCTAGCATGTACACATGCTCATTACCACTATACATAATCTAACCCTATAATAATCCCAACACTCTAACAATTAACTAATACTATATCTTTTGTTAATTAATAAATTTCAAAAAACACTAAGTTACATTTATGGTTCTATTCTTTACTCACAACTTCACAAGCTAAGTCACAACTCATTATGTTTATTTTTTATTTATGTGGTAGCAATAGAATCCAAAAAAGCTAAGCGAAGAAGACTTGGGCTAAATATATTCCTTTTCAATGATTTTTAAATAAAGATATAATTTAATTTATCGACATACACAAGTTGTATAAAGAAGTGTTATCCTTTCAAATGCATAATTGAAAGATACATTTGAAATAAATGAATTATACTTAAGTCTTTACCTCTACATCTCATTAGTACATTTCTAATTTTCTAAACTAGTTTTTTACTTATAATATTTAAATATGTCATCAATATAGCATAATGACTATAGGTAAAGAAGGAGCCGTTTGAGTTACAACACGACATATTAGAGAGTATAATTTGATACTATATGAATTGACATAAGGCACGATAGGCATGATAAATAGACGGTCAAACACAGCACAATTTCCATGGTTAGACCTTATTAGCATGACACAACATGACATCATGACACTGTTCACTACATGACTTGGCTTGAGCCATGACACATGCACAACACTTAAACAGCCCAACACGACATGATTTTCATGGTCAACTATATAATAAATAGACTCTTAACTTATGAATAACACTCAATGGATTCATTTATATAATCTTTATTTTTACCTTAGTACTTTGGAAAATTATTTAGCATATTTTCTAAAACAAATGAATAAATGATATAGTATTATTTAATAGTGAATTTATAATCTTTATATTTAAAAGATAATAATAATAATTTTGTAAAAAGAAGTAGCCAAATCATGTAACTTAGCAATCTACCTAAAACAAACTCACAACAGCACCTTCCTACTACAGCATTTTTTTTAAAAATATTTTGTATTTGTTGTCATAGTACATAGTACGACTTCAGAATTTTGTAGTACTATGATTAGTTGGTTTTCCTTTCTTCCTCCTCCTGCCTTCTTTTGTACACGGCTCTCTTACCTTGTTTAGTCTATAAATAGGTTGTCTCTATTTTAGTAAAAGAAAAGAAGGAAATTTGTAAGAAAGAATATCAGAAGCTTTAAAATCATCTTTCAATGAAAAGTTTTACTATTGTTTGTTGTGAAATTTCATATACATTACTTTTATGCAATCTTGATTATCAAAGTCTTCATGGTATTAGAGCACCAGGACATACAGTAGCATTTTTTTTCCTTTTTTATAAATCCTCAGTTTTTTTTTTTTTAAAAATGACAAATGTTGATTCTCAATCGTCTATTTCCACTTCTATTGAATCAAGCAGCCCACTGTATTTACATCTCTCTGATGGAAGTAACTCTATTACAGTTGAAAAACTTCTTGTGGCTGCAAATTATAGAAGTTGGAGAAGATCATTTGAAATAGGATTAACTTCAAAACGCAAGCTTGGTTTTGTTACTGGGACTCAAAAAAGAGATCTCAATAACTTGATAAAACAAGAAGCTTGGGACACTTGTAACTGTATAGTCATTTCTTGGATAATAAACAATGTGTCTGTTCTATTAAAAAATCTATTATGTTTATAGATTTTGCCTATGATATTTGGAAACAATTAGAGCAGCGTTTTTTTGTCACAAATAGCTCAAGAACGTACAAATTAATTAAGAAAATTTACGATTTAAAATAAGAAAACAAATCTATTTTTGAATACTACATTGCTTTGAGTGCACTATGGGAAGAGATTAACTCAATGGATCAACATCCTATGATCACAAGCATCACCAATGAAATTAAAACCTTTCTACTTGATGAACAAAAATTATTTCAATTTCTCAATGGTTTGGAAGAGTCCTATACTGCCCTTAGAAGTCATCTATTGATGCTGCAACCCCTTCCAAGTGTGAATGAGGCTTGCAACTTACTTCAATAAGAAGAAAATCAAAGAGAAATCTTGAAAATACCCAAAGAAGACACTGAACCTATGGCTATGTTCAGCAAAGGAACTGCCCCATCTCCCACTTTCACTTGCACTGCTTGTGACAGATCAGGACATCAAACAGAGAAATGTTGGAGTGTAGTTGGTTTTCCATCTTGGCACCCTCTGGCTCAAAATGGTGGCAGGGGGAGGGCGCAAAATCCTAGAGGAAGAAAGGGTAGATGGACTAGAGGAAGAGGAGGTAGAGGAGGCAAAAGTACTTCTAATGTACAACAAATTTCTGATTCTATATCCAATCCTCCTTACACCTTAACTTCCACTCAAATTGAACAATTGATGAAACTTTTACCTTCTACTTCCAAAACTGCTCCCTCTGACACTGATGAGGAATTAGATATACCCTATGCTGGTATGGTCACATGTTATCACGCTGATCATGAACCTTCTTTATGGATCATAGACTCTGGTGCATTCGATCACATGACAGGCAATCTAAAACTCTTGCACAAACCTGTCCCTGTGCAACATCACTCAACTATCAACCTTCCTAATGGGCACAGTTCACACAACTCTCACATAGGTCATGTGCAACTACAAGACTCACTAACTCTCCAAAATGTGCTTCATGTCCCCGATTTTAAACATAATTTTCTCTCTATCCAGCAACTCAGTAAAGAAAATTATTACAGTGATGTTTGAAAGTAATCAGTGTCTCATTCTTGATACTACCACAGGGAAATTGAAAGGAATGGGCAAAGCCTTTAATGATCTTTATTACTTGATTGATGAGCCCATCCAATATCAACTTGATACTAAAAAACAACACGATGTCAGCACCACTCTTCAAGTTCCGCAAGTTATTCAAAGTCATCCTTTACTTACTTCAACTAATTATGGCATAGTAGGGTTGGACATATTCCTTTGACAAAACTTAAAAAACTTCCTGATTTTTCCAATCTCGTATTGCTAAAGGTGACATTTGTGTTACTTGCCCCATGGCCAAGTTTACTAAATTACTACTCTACTAGTCTTTCAAGAGCACCTATTTGATCTTATTGAACTCGACATTTAGGGTCCTTATAGAGTTTCAAGTAGAACAAATCATAGATTTTTCCTAACTATAGTGGATTACCATTCTAGGATGACATGGGTTCATTTGCTTAAACAAAAATCTAATGCTTTTTCTGTCTTTAAAATGTTTGCCAACATGGCTAAAACTCAATTTAATAAAAACATCAAAACTATTCGCACTGACAATGCTCTTGAACTTGATGATAAACAGTGCAAACTTCTCTTCTCGGATCTTGGTATTCTACATCAAAAATCATGGGTTGATAGGCCCCAACAAAATGGTAAGGTGGAAAGAAAACATAGAAATATTCTTGAAATGTCCAGGGCTCTTCGTCTTCAAACTGGTCTTCCTTTGGATTTTTGAAGGGATTGTGTGTATGCAGCTACTCATATAATTAATAGGTTGCCTACTGTTGCTTTAGATCATCAAACCCCTTTTGAAAATCTTTATAAAACAAAGCCCTCTTATATATCAGCATCTAAGAGTCTTTGGTTGCTTTGCTTTAGCTACTAATCCAAGTAAGCACCTTGACAAAATGCAATCCAAAGTTGTGTCTTGTGTGTTTTTAGGGTACCCTCCAGCTCACAAGAGCTATAAACTTTTCAATCTTGACAACAGTAAGGTTTTCATTACTAGAGATGTCATTTTTCATGAGCACATATTTTCCTATAAAGTTTTTTCTCAATCTTCTCAGTTCATTCTTGAGAACAATCCTACTATTCATGTTCGTTCAAATCCACATATTGAGGATCTCACTCATGAACCTGCTCTATCTCCTAAATGTGCTCTACCCACTGATTCTCATTGTGCTGAACCTCCCTTGCCCACTCAGTCTGACTCCACCTTTCTTCTTAGAAAATCTTCACGTACCTTTCATCCTCCAGTTTGGCACAAAGACTATGTGATCGCTTCCAACTGTGAGACCTCTTAGCCTATCAAAATTGATAGAATAGCAACTATACCTACATCTCACTCATTTTCTTGTTTTCTCACTCATTCTCTTAAAAGCACTGATCCTGCCCACTTTAAAGATGCTCTCAAACATCTTGAATGGGTGGCTGCTATGAATGACGAGCTTTCTTCCTTGGAATCTAATGATACTTGGGATTTTTATTCTCTTCCACCAGGAAAAAAATCCATTGGGTGCAAGTGGGTTTATAAAACCAAATTCAATGCTGATGGCACCAAAGACAGATGAAAAGCTCGCTTGGTAGTGCTTGGAAATCATAAAAAATATGGAGTTGATTATCAACAAACCTTTGCACCAGTAGCAAAGATGACAACTATTCAATCTCTCTTATCTATTGCTGCTATTAAACATTGGCATGTTCATCAAATGGATGTTAAGAACGCTTTTTTGCATGGTGATTTATTTGAGACTGTTTTCATGAGGCCTCCCCACTGGTTACAATCTTTAGGCCAAAGATTTACATATTCTCCTCAGGGGGAGTTATCCTCACCTAAAACTGCAATGGTTTGCAACTTAAAAAATCTCTTTATGGCCTCAAGCAGGCTCTCAGGCAATGGTTTACCAAACTTAGTAGTGCTCTCTTGCATCATAAATTCATACAATCTAAAGTTGACTATTCCCTTTTTATTAAAGACACTCCTCATTCACATTACTATAATCTTAGTTTATGTTGATGACTTACTTATTACAGGAAGTGACCTCCATGAAATTAACAATACCAAAAATTTTTTGCATTCTCAATTTCACATGAAAGACTTAGGTCATTTAAGATATTTTTTAGGCATAGAGGTGGATAGAACAAACCAATGATTTTTTCTTTGTCAACGAAAATATGTCTTAGATATACTTGACGAATATGGCATGACATCATATAAAGCTTGAATTGTCTACAGGTCAACTGCTTCCTTCTCTTGAACCTTACCAAAGATTGGTTGGCAAGTTAATCTACCTCCCCATTACACGCCCTGATGTGTCCTGTACTGTCCATGTTCTAAGCAAATTCATGCACTCTCCTATTGTCGTCCATTATCAAGCAGCTCTCGGAGTCCTACGCTATCTCAGTGGAACTTCCAGCCAAGGCATTCTTCTCACTTCTCAATCTCATGCTCAGCTTCTTACTTTCTGTGACAGTGACTGGGTAGGCTGCCCTAGTACAAGGCTATCCACCTCAGGATTTTGCATACTTCTAGGCTCTTCTCCTCTCTCTTGGAAATCTAAAAGGCAAAGTGTGGTAGCTTGCAGCAGTACTAAAGCAGAATATAGGTCGATGGCCCTAACAATATGTGATGTCATGTGGCTTAAACAACTTCTGCATGACTTAGGAGTTAAACATTTGGGTTGTACTAAGCTCTACTGTAACAACTAAGCAGCCTTATCTATATCTGCCAATCCTGTCCATCACGAGCGCATCAAACATGTTGCCATTGATTGCCACTTTATTCGTGATCATATTCAAAAGGGTGATATTATCTCTGAATACATACCATTCAAGGCTCAAATTGCTGATCTCTTTACTAAGGTCCTCTCCACCAAACAATATAATGCTCTTCTTCCCAAGCTGGGAGTTCAAACATCTTCCTCTCAGTTTGAGGGGGAGTGTAAAAAGAAGCAGCTAAATCATGTGACTCAGTAATTTACCTAAAACAAATTCACAGCAGCACCTTCCTATTACAACATTTTTTTCAAGAATATTTTGTATTTGCTGTCATAGTACATAGTACAACTTCAGAATTTTGTAGTACTGTGATTAGTTGGTTGTCCTTTCTTCCTCCTGCTACCTTCTTTTGTAAACGGCTCTCTTGCCTCTTCTTTCCCTTGTTTAGTCTATAAATAGGTTGTCTCTATTTTAGTAAAAGAAAAGGAGAGAATTTGTAAGAAAGAACATTAGAAGCTTTTAAATCATCTTTCAATGAAAAGTTTTAATTATTATTTGCTGTGCAATTTCATATACATTACTTTGATACAATCTTAATTATCAAAGTCTTCAAATTTCGAATATAATAATTGTTTTAGTAAAGAGAAGTTTATAAAAATTAAACACGCCTTATCTTGTTGATGAATTTTGATAAACTACTCTTAACTTAATTCTTAACTAAAGATTTTCTTTTGCATCTTTTGTTAATTTTGTTCAAACCACGTGATTGATCAAAAAGTACTTTTTTTGTTACAAGGTAAGGATGAGTTGAAGGAATTACTGAGAATCAAACTTCAATCTCTCTCATCTTAAAAATATGATATTTGCTTCACTCAGAACAACCAATTCTGAAATTAAAAGAAACTTATAAAAATGTTATTAATCGCTAATACATCAATTTATCAAAGGAATCCCAACACGTGGTTTGCACATGTTTGTAGATGTCTTTATCCCAGCTCTTTTACTTTATCCAATTCTTCAATTATTAATTTTCCTTTCTTTTGTCAAATACTCCGTTTACATATTGTCAGGGAATAGTTTTTATTTATTATCCTGTTATTTTAATATTTATCTTTCTATTTTTAATTTTTTTTTTGTAGTTTTAATATTTCATTTTCCATTTTATAAAACAAATCATGTTATAACAGGTTACTAAAATTTTTAGGTAGTCTGAAAGCAAGTTTATAGAAAATATTAAATTATTTAAAATAATATAAGGTTAGAATTTATTTATAGCAGACGAATAACTATTTTTCCTCATAAGTCACAAAAATCTCGTTCACAAGTTAAAAATACACTGTCATGTACAAGTGTGTAAATGAGTTGTTAAACTTATTAGTCTAACCACCAATATCAGTAAAACTCATTCCAACATACAACTTTTGTGAGTAGCAACTAGCAAGTGATCAGCTAAGAAGCCTCTTGATCAGATGCAAATGTAAGTCTGAAACGTTCTCGGAGGTAGTCGATATAGCGGACTGGGGGAAATCTGCCATGAGGAGAAGGAAGTTATTCTCGGATCAATAGCTCGAATTCTTCACCTTATCTCAAATATCCGTGTCGGACCTTTTATACTCGAACACTTGGATACTTCAATTTAATATGAAATCTCGAAATTTTTCCGTAAAATAGCCAAGTCAGATCTGACATGGATATATGAGTCCGAGATACAGATTGCAAGTAAGTTGTAAAGCCAGAGATTCAGTTTACCTGGGAGGATTTGACTCACTGCAGGCAGTTTCTAAGCATTTCACCGAAAATTCATTCGCCGGATCGAGGAAAAAAGCTACCTGCACAACATTTCAATAATTTCTGTTATTTCACAGGATGGTTCATATTCTGATATTCATACAATTGAAACCTGCACATAAGAATAGTACTGTAAGAGTGCCTAAGTCCAATTTATGTTCTCTGATAATTGTAGTGTCTCTCCGTCCCTTAGAATCCTACAATCTTGGTTGAATCAGTGCAAAATAACATATTCAGTTGCCATTTCCATGTATAGAAAGCTGAAGTTGGTAGCTAAATTTAGCCGAAAAAACATCAGAATTATTATTGAATACGCAATATGATTGCCTAATGTGTATACGACATTAGGAAAGATAAGGCGTTTCTGAAGAATTTTTTTAATGAACACTAACAAGAAAGGCACAACAAATAGGAGTGGCAAATGGTCATTCAGGTTAGGGTTGGGTCAATAAGGAGCTGTTCTGGGTTGAGTCACTTCCAGTATCTTGTCGGTTACCTAGTCAGGGACAAATATCATTTTTCCATACTATCTATGTAAATCCTTATAGTTCTTTGGTTTGAATTACTTCGACAATGGACTAGAAAAGGGATTCACAAATGCATGTGTGCTTCAATGCTGTTTGCTATCAAGGGTCTCATCAAAAACAGACGTAGGATCTGATCCTTTAAATACCTGCATACGAGGGAGCCACTTAATGGCATTAGGGTAATGCAGAGATGATATTGCTAGTGTGCATATATATATATATATATATATATATATATATATATATATATATATATAGTGATGTAAAGACAAAATACTCAACAATGAAGAAAATAGAGGATAAGTATGAGTTACAGAATATCGTTCTTGTCCCTTTGGCACCACTCTATGCAATGTAGACCTGTCAGCAGATAACACAGAAGAATTGGTAAGGGAATAACCAAATATAGCATTTCATCTTTCTATTTTGATTTATAAGAAACCCCAAAGCGTCATAATGCAAACGAGATTATATTCCAATCCCAAGCTTTGGTTACCACCCGGAAAGACTTTACTAGCTAGCTAGTTAATATGAAAGAAACCATGACAGTCTCTGTATGTGTGTGTGATGGAGGCAATTTCATGACTTCTTAAGGAGATATAAGCATGAAATCTAAGTCTGTAAGTTACTTGGTCAACATCACAAACATTTACCTAAATAAACAATTTGTCAACCTCTCTGTCATGTCTCCAATGTTGACAATTAAAGCCCTGCCAATACAAACATACAATATAAACATTAATCAAGAGTTATTAAGAAGCCATCTCCAATCATAAGCAACGTAAAATACTTAAGAAATTAAATGATGAAGAAGTCTGTACAACTTAGCCCACACAAATATGCTGTTAATTCTCTTAAAAAATGAAAGTTGTTTCAATAGATAGCCAGATTGACAAGAAAATATCAGGACCACTTCTACAGTGAACAAACCATAACTACAAAAGGCGAACAACTTCAACAGACACGCCTTTTTTTTTTTTCTTTTTGGGGTTCGTGTGTAGTAAGGAAGGCAACCTCAGACAAAGTCTACAATTGAAGCAATCTCAAACATCCATCTATAAGCTCTAAAACTGTTAAATTTCACTAAATTAGAAGTTATGACTTCAATTAATGATATATCGTCACATCAGCACCATCAGAACAATTTCTAGAAGCAACATAATGTTCATGACAAAAAAAGTCTGTATTTTTACGATTGTCATTATCTCTTCATAGATCACACATAAGACTTACCCCTCAATATCAAGAACATCTTCCCAAATACGAGGCTCATGATCTTTATCACGGCAAACCTGAAAATACATGGATTTTATCATAGAACTATAGCTATTGAAAATTATGCTGACTATTTTAGACATACCTCATACCTGTAGTCCAGGAACACCATCAGTTGCCAGCAAAGTGATCATCCCATAATCAGAGTGTGCCGATGCGCCTAAAACTTCATCAGTTTGGCCACTGAGACCACCTGGAAAAACGCTAATAGTAAAGTAATAAAATGACAATGGACTTCTTAGTAATTACTAATTTTTTAAAATCTGATATCTGGTTTAGGTATCAAGTTGAATAAGATTCAAAGATGTTCAATCCAAGACTCATCATACCAGGGTAATGTATGAGGCGAAGAAAAGGCATTGGTTGATCTAACGCTCCTACATTCTCAAAATACTTCTCATCAAGCTTCAAGGCCAGTGCAAGAAGTGATAGTAGATTCTTCCCCGCTCTCCTGAGGCACCATTAGTAATCATGATAAAGATATGTAGAAAATCATTATATTCATGTAAACCATCATCCCTTCTAATTTAAGAACATACATATTGTGTATGCCAATCGTCATCAGTATAAGATTAACTTGTATTAAATCAATATGGAACTCTACATTGCTGAATGCAACCACAAAGTAAAACAGAACCATAAACACATGCAAGACTGAACAAATCAAGAACTATCTCAACAACTACAGTGCCGAATCCTTGATCCCTAAAGATTAGGTCAGCTACAATGCCAAAGCATTAAGAACAATCATTGATAAAAACATCAGAGAAATTGAAACCTGAATCCTGATAGTAAAGTAGATGTATCCTATGTAGGTCATCCTATTTATTTTATCAAATTACTCGTGTCGAACCTTCAATACTCCGACACGTAGACACATCTTTTGGGAAAAAATCATGAGAAATTTTACGACATAGCTTAGGCAGACAATAAATTACTACACAGAAACAAGATTACCCAAAGCTAAGTAACAGAGAATATATTCATGTAAAAACCAAGAACATTGACAATGCATAAACAGGAGATTATGAGATTGCACAACTTACAGAACTTGACTTTGGTATGTTTCCATAACTTGTCTCCAATTTGGAAGAAGCTCTGGCATGTCATAAACAGCACAGGTTTCCATTAGTCTTTGAAATCTATAAATGTCTTTTCAACCCATGGTTAAGATGTATGCTATCAAATTTTTGAGTATCTATGATGCTATGAATAACTGAATCTAGTGCAGAATATGCATGCCACTCAAGCAGACACACAATGACATGAGATTACCTTCAGAAGGCCACTGGTTTAAATCGCTTACTTCTCCATGAAGCGGGCCAATATAAAAGGACTCCTTCGGATCACCTGCAATCCAAAAAGGACAATTAAGTGATTAATTATGCAAAATTTTTTAGCTTTTTAGTACATAAAATAAGATGAATATGCATCATAACCTTGAGTGTTCAAAGAGGGATCCAACTTTTCAGAATATAATGCTGTATATCCTCGAAGTTCCTTCCTGTTAAGTTTCATTTTGTCTTCCAAGGGAAGCGAAAAGAATTTATTACTCTCTTCAAACAGCCTCTTGAGCAAATCTTTGTCCACTCCATGATTTACAATGTAAAAGAAACCTACTTCAATGCATGCCTAACCACCAAAATGCTGCGAGTTAGCAACATGTTTATGTTTGTCATGAACCACATATCTTCAAACATGTAAATAATCACTGTGAACAACTTCACTGGATTTGATCACTAACAAATTATATGGTAGCAAAATTGAAATTTGACAGTACAACCATATTTCATTCCGGTTGCAGCAGCCCTGTGGGCAAAAGTGTAACATTCACAATATGCTTAACAAAGGTTTGTTGTCTTTTTCGGATTTGCTGAATTGAACCCTAAGAAATAACAAAACAACATTTCATTACCTCAATGCCATTAAGTGACTCCCACCTAATTGGATTTGAGAGGGTCAGATGTATGCTATCTTACCCTTGTTAATGATAAAACTAACAAATCAGTTATTATGAACTAAACTTAAGTAGATTAAAGTGTCAGTTCTTTTGAACTAAAATTTGTTGAACTCAACTGATATTATTAGTGTTAAAGCGAATGGGAGTAACTTATAACTGTTGCACTCAACTGTTTGTATAAGATCTTATTCCATACGCCGCTGAACAATATGACAACAACATACCATTAATAAAATGCCATTAACCATTAAGCAACTCCCGCCTAGGCGGGTTTCAAGTCATGTACCCAACATTACCGATCTTTGATAGCAAACATCATAGGAAACTTCATGTAAATAGCAAGTCCACATGATTAAGCAAGCTAATTTATTATAGTCCATCATAATCTAAAACTAAAAAACTACTTACTTTTGCGTCTGATAATGAACACACCATTAAACAACAATGTTTTGTAAAAATCATTTCAGTGAAAAAAGTTTGGGAAAAGAATTACTGCTAATAAGTACTTAAAGTGAATTAATTAACGTAGAATTAAACTGAAGTGAACAAAAATTGTATCAAACATACAAGTTTATGCACAAAGACAAGTTGTGATCAATCAAAATCCAAAAGCAAGACAAAGATTCCAGTTTGCTCTTTAATTCAAATTTTTGCTCGATGATTTTATCAAGCTCGTTAATACTCCAATTTGATTCACAATAGTGCAATTCATGCTAAGAAAACAGATATTGACTAAAATCCAGAACATAAGATATTCAGTATTATTATGATATAATATCATATACTGACTCGGATCAATTTGTATCATCCGCACAAATCAATTTCTCTATTAATTTATTATCAAATATATACATATTTCATAAAATCAAATCATTTTCTCTTTGCTAGTAATTCAAGAGAAGAGAGTAGTATCAATTATCAATTATCAATTATCAATATCAACAAAGTTTTATCAAAAAGAAAAAGAGTAGTTAATAGAAAGACATAAACCTGACGAAGAGTAGCAGCAGTAGAAAGTCGGTCAGGCGCTGATAAATCAATGATGGGAAGCTTCATAATTGAACTCTCTTCTTTCATTCTCTCAGCCTCTCACCCAAAATCAAATAGAAAAGAAAATGGGGCATCCGTCTCTACTCGCCCCATTCAGTTGTTACTTTGTACACGCATTCAGATTAATTTTTAATAAATTTTTTTATTAATATTGAATTTTGAAGTTTATTTTTGATTTTTATTATATTGATTTTTTTATAATTAAAAATCTAGTTAAAAGTCGAATTAAATTAAATTTGATTATAAGATCCACAAATCAAAGAGTGGATGAGTATTCTTCATTTCAACTTCCATTAAAAAGAGTAGATAAATATCAAATATTTTACTACTAATGCATAAAATTTGAGCTAATCCCAAGTTTTTGATGTCAGAATTTGAGTAGTTGGAGTTGGTATGGCAAGCATCTCAAGTCAAGCTCAAAATTGGTTTAAGCTAAGTCAAGTAGAGTGTTGATTGAGATTAAACTTGGTCAAGTTTAAATAGCTAGCAAGTTGCCTCACTTGATTAGCACGCAAAATAATCAAAACACATTGTTTTTTGTAACCAATTATGTATACTTGCATTTTGATAAATAATTAGCTTTTGACTTATTTCTAAATCAAACAATCAAAACACATTTTTGATAAATGGTTTTCAAACGCCACAATTTAGATTGCCAAAGTATTCTACAACCCTGAGATCTGCACTGTTTCTACTTAGAATGAATGCCTCTTATTTTACACTGCTCCCAACGAGTGAATCGAATGCAGACTAGCTCCCATGGAAAACATGGTGAACTTTACATAGCTTTGCAATACCATCGTCAACATCAGAGCCGTTTCACAATCTCCTCATTGGCGCGTTTATAATATGTCATTCTATGGATAGCCCTTACTGCCTCTTCAGTATCCTGCACTCTGAATGCTTTTGCAAATATTTCAGACCATTGTTTCATTTTCTCTTGTACCTGAATAAATTTGGCAACAAATTAAAAAGTATTACTCCATATTCTCGATAAATCACACTTTATAATACACCTTAAAGTTGAAAAAGCAAGACAATATTCAAGTTATCAAATTCAGTACTCGTTCTGATACTTGTTCTTACGTATCATACAAGTTAGTCCTCTAACATCCAAAATATATAACTATATTCAAAAATTTAGCAAAGCTAAATGTCTCTTTTCAGGATCACAAATAAGGTCAGTACAGCAATTCAAACAAGTGGCAACCAACAGCCCATACAGTTAATATTAGACTTAAATAGTTGTATAGAAAAATCTCAAACCTCCGCTTGGATGAGTTTTAACGCCTGAGAATTGGAAGCTTCTTCAACAGATTCTCTAATCTCCATAACCTGAAATGAACAAAATGTAAACCCACTCAATCAAACATGCATTTCGGCACTTAGAAAGTACATGAGTAGCAGTGTCTCCCTAAGCAGTTCTTATAATATTTTTCCTCAGGTGCGTTGATATTTTGATTCATCTTCTTGCTAAAATATCAATGAGTTTCGTTTCCTAAACTCTTTAAATTTCAGTACTTGGCATGTTGCAATATTACACCATTTCTGAAGAAAAGGAATCAGCAGTTAAGCAAGTAGTTCTTGTTACCTTCTTAACGTATTTGGTATAGCCTATAACGCTTATTCTATGGATGACCTAGGGATAACATGCTCATTTATTTTATTCGATAAACGGAAAATTCCAATTTAGCAATTATCGTCAGGCTCCCAGAGTCCGTTCAAGAGACGCAATTGCATCCAACTGAAAACATTTAGGTCATCAAATCATTTTTCTTATCTGATTGCCCCAACTTGAGACTTAAATTGATGTAGAAGATCAACACACCCAGAATATCAACTTGGCCCAACTTCCAAAGAAAAGAAAGTAGATTAGACGGGGAACTTTGATCCGAATTCTCTGCCGTTGACTCTATCCAAAATGAAAGACAAGAAATGGAGGACAACAGATGAATACAGAATCATTATTTATGAGAAGATTTTTGAAGCCTGATGCATCAAATTTGTACACACGACCCCTAATGTTTTTGCACATAGATAGCAAAATGCAGCAGTCAAAATAGTTCATCTCTATAAAGTATTGATGCAGGTAAGACATCAAACTTCATGTATGATGCCATAAATTGTCCAATCATCTCACCTCAGCTAGCAATTCTGGATCTGAAACAGTCTGCTCTTCATCAACATGCACACCCTGTAGTTTCATCTGCCAAGGTAGAGTGCACTGAACATCAATTTGGTTTCAAAAGAGATCTCATGAATGGTAAGAACAATATTACAGAAGGCAAACAGCATCCTAAAGTATTAGGCAAGTGAATTTATATTTTAAATAAAAGGTGTATCACAGTATTAAACAACTTCTTTGTGCTTATAGTGTAAAGGCCATAAGTGGTAATAAAAGTACAAAAAAATATTTTCCCAATTGTTGGAGTAATCTTGCATACAGCAAATATCCCTTACCTTGCCTAGATAAAAGTTTCTCAGGAGAATTAGCTGAGTAGGGTGAAATAAACATCAAATATATATAAATATATATATATATATATATATATATATATATATATATATATATATATATATACAGATGAAAGGGGTCATGTTTCACATACCATAGATAACCATAGTTGCCAGAAAATAAAGGCTATTTAATATCCAAGAGACAAAATAAAGAAAAGATAAGATAGAACTCACAAGGTACATAGCCCTTGACAAGGAATTTTTGAGTGTGCTGTATGCATCAACAACTCGAGCAGATTGCTCAGCAGCATACTCCCTTTCACTCTGAAAGCACATTGCAAGAATCAGTCAACATACAATTGTAAGTGTTTCTACACATTAAAACGCAAAATCACAAACCTCAGACTTTGTATGAACTAGATCAGGATGCAATTTTTTCTGCCAGTCTTTATACACACGTTCCAAACTACTTCCTTCAATGTCATATTTCCGCTCCCTGCAACATTTTTAAAAAGTATAACAAATAGGCTTTAGCCAGGCTCGTACTCTCATTGTCAGTGCCCATAAATATTGCCATTATACATTTAACCTGTTGGACCATGGGAAGGATTTACTTAAGTTTACTTTGCAGAATCATATTTCATCACTAGACCTAAGATAATTCAAACACGATGAAGTAAATGGACACAAATTATGTAAAATAAGTGCAACCATACTGCCTCAATTTGTTTTTTTGACCCACTACTTCCTTGAGTAGACAACACTATAGCCAATCTATCACGAGGGAATGCCCCTTGATGTTGCATCGTGTGCACATACGAGAACCAACTAAATTTAGAGTGGTTTTTGATACCTGGTTTTCTCAAGGAACAAAGGACAAAAACAAATTCCGGAGCAGGGAAGGACAGTCTGTGTTTGGTTTTGGACTCAAAAGAGATTGCTTCAAACCTTCAACAGCAGAGAAGGAAAGGTATGAAAGAATGACTTTTTCCTAGCTATGACAGTGCAACAGCCACTAAAAAACAAGCAAGCTTACACGCTTCTTATAGTAAGGACTTCTTGGTGTGCCAATAGATCACAACTTATGCAAGTATCCTAAAAAGAGACTTCTAAAGGCGAGAAGTGTTAAAGTAGTGAACATAGGAATGGATGCTTTGGAAACATAAAATGTATGAAAAATCAAATGTCACAAATCCAACAAGCTAAGACAAAGAAACAAAGAACCTCCTTCCAAAGGTAGGGGCAATCAGAAAGAGCAATAGTGACGCATGATGGTGCTGAGATAACAAAGTATCTAATGGGGCAAGTCATGGGATTATGATGTAATACTAGCTTCACTTGCTAAAATGTTATTCCAATACCTAAGACACACTGAAATTCCAATTCACAGCAATTCCAATATCAAAGCCACAAATTGCAAAATGAAATTCCAATTCCCAGAACCACAAAATTTGAGCATTAAGTCATACATAAATGATATGTTGTCAAGTAACTTTCAAACTCCAAGGTCTCATCAATAAGGAATAAAAAATTCAAGCAAATAACAAATGTTGTATCTTTAATTTACATGAATTAGAGGTTTCAAGGTACTAGAATAGTAATGTGAGTAATTACTAATGCAAACAAAATTGGAAAAACAAGCATGCTTCTAGCAATATTTTCTGCAAACCACAAAAATATAAGTA
This sequence comes from Amaranthus tricolor, assembly GCF_026212465.1. NCBI lineage: Eukaryota > Viridiplantae > Streptophyta > Magnoliopsida > Caryophyllales > Amaranthaceae > Amaranthus > Amaranthus tricolor. The sequence continues at coordinate 3,399,015 of NC_080061.1, forward strand.
ACGAAAACGAAAACGAAAACTTACAGCCCAAATATTCGAAAGTAATCAACAGAGGGATCAACAGGTTGAATGCACTGGCAAGAATTGCAAACAAGAAAGAGCTCTGACGATGTCGGAGATATTTTACAATTCCAGCATCTTCGCAACATAGTATTTAATGATGACTCTGAACAAAAAAGTTGGAATAACTGATTTGGAGCGTTATGGGGCAAATTTGTAGGAAAATTAATATCCTCGGGAAGCAAGGTGTGAGAAACAAAAAACGGAGATTTAGTGCTGGAATGGAGAGAATTTGCACATACAAAAGGAATAGGTCGTATATTTCTGCAAAGTAAAGCCGAGGATTGACGCCATAGCACTTTGATGGTTTTCATTGAATTAATTTTAGAAAAGACTGAAGAAAATAGATGTGTTATCTATAAAGGTAAGTCTAACTTGATATCTCTCTTAAAGAATCAAGACTCAAAGACCCGTTTCTCGTCTGCCTTACTTCTGAAGATGTGACTTGTAAGCAATGAAATATAGAGATTGCTACAATTATCCGATTGCATAATCTACCTGCATAAGATAGAGTGCATACATTAAAAAACTTAGAGGAGTCATTACAATTTTGTCAATTTGTGGCTATCGAATGTAAATTTATGGGTTCCTTAAGCTGTGAAATAAACTATTAGACTTCAAAATAAAACACGCCCCAACAATAGCACATTCATTCAAACATACTTGCACTAACAGATAATCCAACCAGACATTATTACAGTGAGCAAGGGAATGCAACTAGCCCATGCGATCAAAAACTAGTTCAAAATAAGAGTTCTAACTTCTAAACATTTGTTTAATACTTTTAACTATTCCCTATCCAACTATGGCTACATAATAAGCAAAAGGCAATCATTTTGAACCAAAGTTATACGGTGGATGCACAACTCTCCATAAGATATAAACTGTTTTTCCCATGCACAACTATTTCCTATCCAAGTAAAAACCGGCATTGAATATAATAATAGTCTTTATACCCATCCAACTTTAAATATCTTTTATTTTTACATCATAACTTCTTCACATACTTTAAAAGAAATTTACTAGTATTTTTATTAACATAGAGATATGAAAAATTCATACTTCTAAGTAAAAATTGTAAATATTTTTAGCTAAATCGTGAATTGTATACTTGTATGGGTACTACTAATACTTCATCATAAAATAGCAAATCCAAATAGCCACAAGCAGTACAAAAAAGAGTTGCAATTTCTATGTAACTCACATTGATTTAGTAGAAAAAACCATTTACTACTTTTGTTGACATTATTATAATTCCAACATTAATCAATATCAGACTACCAATCCTTGCATATAGATTGGACATGTCAGCAGTCAAGTCACTAGTCAGTCAATTAGAAGATGCACCACAAACATCCGAGTCTAGTTCCCACCAAGGTTTATCATCTTTGCAAAATATAGAATCATCATCTACTTCAATAGAATCATCAGCTTCATTCTCAATCTGGACCTCCTCAAAAACACAATCACTACCATTAAAGGAACCTCTTTGCAATTCTGGATTATATGACCATTCCAGCCTCTTCAAAATATCACGATCTTTCCACTGGCCTACAACTGAAACTGCCTGCTTTTCAGCTTTACCAATCAAGATTTCTCTCCAAGAAAAACAGGCATCAGCATTTCTTTTGAGCACCCCATCATTGCTGTCGCCAACAACAATAGTCCGTAGACATCTCTCCTTAGCCTCCTCCAAGACACCCGTAAAATCTGAATCATCTGAGACAAGCACCAAACATTGTATTCGCCTATGATCCATCATATCTACCATATGGCTCCTTAGAGCAACATCTGCAGCTTGTGGCTTATCAGACACCATTTGCACCCAAAAACCGGCACGTCTCAAATCTTCCCCTAGACCATAGCCCACCTTAGGTGTCAAAATATCTCTAGCAGCATTCTTATACTTCTCCATGTTCATAGCATATTTCGCCACCAAATTGACCCTCTTCTTTCCTTTTGCAGACTCTATCTGTCTCAGACGTTTCTGGTGCTCTCTTGTGTGAATCTTAAGATGGTCAATAAGCTTCTCATTGGTGTTAAATTTCCTCCCACAAATCCGGCATGCATATGGTTCAATGCGCTTGATGACTCCCTTGTTCTCTAAACGGTTTAACACCTTCTTCTCATTCCTCAACTCTCTAACCTGAGGGGGCACATAGCTCAAAGCATGTTGGTTGGCATAAGCTACCATATAGTGAACCACCCCAAAAGAAGAAACAGCCCTTTTCAACTTGATGGCAGCCTCAAAAGGAGCAACTGAAATAGGAGGTTTGTTATCCAAATCCCAGAAAATTCCTATTTTGCTTTGGGAAGGTTTCACTAATGCTGAAGTAGAAAAATTAGAAGATGGACACTGCCCAAAATCATTGAATCTAGAAAATTGTAAGAATAAAGTTATTTGTGATCTTCCTGCACATGATTTATGTAGAAGGTCGGCAATTTTAAGAAAATTATTGATGCCCATATACGTGGCTTGCATATTGATGGAAAACAAACCAGAAATTGGTGAAAGAGCAAACTGAATAACCAAATATAGGGAACTAAAAAGAAAAGGCAACAATTTCAAAGAGAGGGATAGCAGAACTGATCACAGAGCAAGTATACAGCCTTTGAAATCTTGTTTACTGACCTAGGTGCCCCAAACTGAGAAATGCCAAGAGTAATTGTTTTAACAACAAACCTTATGGCATTAAAAACTTCGCAAAGGGCATTTGCTCACCTTCTAAATACTTCCTTAAGAAAAAAGAACTATAAATCTTTAGTTTATTGGCTAGTTTGCATCTGTCATTAGGAATCATGAAGGACTTCGTTTCCTTTGAGCTTCTATGTGACAATTTTTGATTCAAAAAGTTCAAAAACGAAGTGCAGGAGCCAACAATGCGAGAGAAAAAGGCACCAAGCCATCAACGTTATAAGGTATTTAAGACAATGTTCCTTTGTGTTGATACTGATCAGTTACGCAAGGCATCAATAATCCAAATGTCCTGTGTATCAAAAATTCACCAATAGCAACCTGTATACTCGATCCACAAAGTCACAAAAATTACTAATAGCACCCACAAGTCACAAATACTTCAAATATAATCTTGAATCTAAAATTAAGGCAATCCAACCAACATAATCCAAATTCAGAAAATTAATGATACGCTCACAAAAGCCACTACTTAGTTTAACACACTAATGACACAAGTATTGCCAACTTAGAATAATATATGAAGTGAATCCACAAAATTCAATATTACAGTATCAACAAACAGCAAAGCAACATTAATTACCAATGCTAGCATAAAGTTAGAAACTTAAAATATATAGCCCCAAAATATGTGAGACTGTGAGTTAACCGGCAAAACTAGTTTAAGACTGTAAGTTAAACATCTAATTAGTTCAATAAGCTTGATATGTATAAGTATCAAGTTTATAGGGAAGAAAACAAGTAATAGGCAGTGAAAAAATTAAGTGAGAAACATAAGCAGATAAATGCTAAAACATTTATAAGTTTTTTGCCTTAAGATTGAAAGAAGGCAATCAAAAGATACATCAAATCTGTCTAACTAGCCAAAGAGACATCATATGTGCAACAACAGATGACATACTCCATAAATGGAAAAGCCTATCATATTTACCAACAATCTTCAACGACTATTCATAATTGAAAAGTTTCCTTTCTTATATCCCCTAAAAACATAATTACCTGAAACGCCAAACGTTGACCGAACGGCGTTTCAAAACATTCGTACCAAAACGTATGTTATAGGACAAACAGGAAAGCTCTCCCAAAAGACCAGTCTACTAGCTGAGAGAGCCATTTGACTATAAAACCACACCAGTTGCACTTTACAAGCGATGTGGCACAAGTCTCATACATTACAATGGACTGTAATAGGGTAAGGAAACGAGAACCGGATCGCCGGCGGCGACGTTCCGATTGCTAACATCAAAAACTTTTAAGCCCTAACAAAAGAGCACAAGAAAAAACAAAAGAGGAGAAAACTTACCGTCGTCAATGTGGTGTGGAGCGTGGACTTAGAGGTTCCGCTCTTTGTTCATACCCTCTATATCCCAAAAGTTTTTATTTTTTTTAAGAAAAAAGCAAATTCCCACGACTTATCATGAGGCGCTTTTTACATATGCATTGCATAACTCAACTAATACAATTATAAGTCTATGTGTTTTTTGTTTTAAGGTTGTCTCAACAAGATAAGGTTTATCATAATAGCAGCTCTTCAAAAAATAGTCTCAAGTAAAATTGGGTGAAAAACAAATAAAATAGTTAAAAGTTAAATGTGTTTATGGGCAGGTTTGGTCAAATAGGGATACCAAACAGAATGTGACTTAAAAATCTACCCGCAAGCCTAAAATTTCAGAAGTTCATCAACCTTAACAGGCTTACTTTATTTATCGCCTAGGTTGCACTAAAACGGACACGGACACGGACACGGACACGGGTACGGGAAAACGCCAACTTAAAAATGGCGGACACGGGGACACGAAAATGGTAATGTAATAAGTATATCAAATTAAAGATAATTTTACAATCTTTCATTTGATATATGTAATATATGTAAATAAACACTTTAAAAATATAAAACTCACATAAAATGCAAATAAGTACCAAATAAACAACATGACTATTTAAAAATAGTCATACAAACCAAATCAAAAAAAAACCAAATAAATAGGTAAATTTAAGGTTGATCATCACACATCATCCATATGACACCCATCATCATCCTCCGCTACAAAAGTAGTTTCCAACTCGGGCTCATCGAGAGAAAGAGGATATAAAAAAAATCAATAACAACATTTCAGCTTTTCAAAATTCAAATTACATACACATTAACAATTTAACATTAATAAATTTTCAATCACTCAAACAACATAAACAAAAAAAAAATCAAGAAACAACATTCTAACAAAATTATTACTAAAATTTCAACATTTTCAAATGTTGGTTCAAATTTTCAATAGCTTAGAAACAATTTGAATTCACAAATAGAATTCTTATCATCATCATAACATCAAATTAACAAAAGCTACGACAACAAGATTTTAGCCCATACATCAGTTGCACTATCTTCAATGAAAAAAATCAAATAATGTTTCCAGTTTTTTACCAAAACAAAACATTAATTCATGTAGATTTTTAAACCCAATTCCAGGTTTTTTCAAACAAATAAATGGCTCCATATTACTTAGATTATAAAATCAAAGATGAAGATAGTAATCAAATTCAATGGTCGAAAGAGCACATTACAAGAAATTAAGATTAAGAATTTAAGATTAACACTAAGATTAAAGATTAGAACAAGAATAATATTAGGATTTAGGATAAAGCGTGAAAATACCTTAAACAAAATCAAAAATTTCGATTTTTAGGAGCAGCAGCAGTGTTCGATTCGAAGTTTCGAACAACCCACAGGGCAGCAGCAGTGTTCGTCTGTGATGAAGGAGCAGCCGGTGGTGGCGTGGTGCGGGAGTGCGGCAGCGACAGTGGATGGAGGTGGAGGAAGAGTTGTGTAGAGTTTTTAGGGTTAGAGTGAAAGAGAGTTGAGAGGAGTGAGAGCAAGACTGCAAGAGAGGGAATTGAGAGTGAGAGGGAAATGGGAATTGGGAATTCGAGTGTTCTGGGCCTTCTGGCATTCTCCTGCTTTCAATTTTTAAATTTTTTTTTTTTTTAAAAAAAAAGGGTCCTTCACTCTTGTCGTATCTCTTGCTGTGTCCCTTGCGTGTCCTTGCCGTGTACCTTGCGTGTCCTTGCCGTGTCCGCGTGTCCAGAAAAATATTAAAAAATTGAACACTTCATTTGGCGTGTCGGACACGGATTTTCGCGTGTCCGTGTCCGACACGGGACACGCAGGTTCAGTGGCGTGTCCGTGTATTCCGGGCTATCTGCACTTTTACCAAGCGAACAGAACTTGTGAAGAAACATGTTTTTTTATTTATCAAGTATATATAGCTGTTTTTAAGATTTAGTTTTTGAATTACAAGTTACAATGAAAAAATTTTAAATATGGGTTTAGACATGTTATTTCGTCACACTTTGATTAATAGTATTAGTAATGAAATAACAAAATAAATAACTCCTCATGAACATTTCTACAATAACATAAACTTTTAGGTCTAAAACAATACTCCATTCATTCTCTTTTATTGTTCTTATGTTCCCATTTGAAAATTTAAAAGTATCTTCTCAATTGAAATCATTGTATTATAAATTTAATATCAACCTTTTTTTAGCCAAATACAGAAAGTATATCTAAAAAATCAACTTCACATGTGGTGTTCATGAAATATCTGAACCGAGTAAACAAAATATAATCTAAAAACTTATATAATCGATATAATAAAATTTAATATTTCAATTTGAAAGATCAAAAACCAGAACTTGAAAGAACATTTTTAGTCTAGCAATGATTCACTGGTAAACCTGATATCAAGTGAAACATTAAACTATACAGGCTTCACGATCAACTCAAGATCGAGCTAAAAAGCAAGCCGAGCCTAAAAACTAAAGGACCTAAACACGCTCAAACTCGAGATTGAATTTTGAGCCGATCTAAAGTATCCAACTCGAGCATGTCTAGTTAACATCCCGACGTAACTCAAATGTGAAACGGGCAAACTAAAAATAAACAAAGAATCTTTATCAAAAACATGATAACTGATAATCAAGGATGCAGCCTTGCATACTTGCAGGCAACTACCCAAGTTTAAAATGTAAATGGACTTCAAAAATCGAAAACAAAATTGCTTCATTGCTTGGAATTGGGCACACCTGAAACAAATCCCACCAATTGATAACTGAAATGCATAATGCGGCCAAAAGCAGAACTTCACATGATCATATCTTCTATTTCTCGAATAATTTCAGAGTACATAGAATACAATTGCTGAGAGTGAGGAGCTGCGCGAAGATGCAAAAAAGCCAGGAGGAACAAGTGCAAACGATGCACGGGTTGCAGCCTCACATACATAGGTTTCTTACGCATGATTCTGCAGTATCATTCCTTCCCAATATAAAAAGAACACTAAATAAAAATTTAAACTGTGCGCCTAGGTATTCTCTTACCATCAGAGGCTGTAAAGAAACCAACTTCAGCAACTTTAAGTAGAAGTATACTGCAGTATGTTCTTTCTGATTTTACAGCTCTTGTGTTTTTGCGAGTACTCGACCTCTCATAGCAGAAACCAGATCCAAAAATTGAGGACAAAAGCAGTCTTTTTAAGGTGAAAATCCATAGGTTTATCTCCGAGACACTCTACCCCTTCTAGAGCTTCTTCTCAAGGGCGTTGGATGAGAAGGAATAACGGTTGAATTTTCCAAACTTAGCTGCTCTTCCTCATCACTAGTTTCATCCGACCTCCATCTTTGAGCACCACTAATATTACATTTTGTAGCAGCAGAGTCATATGCTTCTTGGCTGTGAGGAAAGATATATTAGTCAAAAAAAGGGAGGTCATAAGGGAAAATTTCCAGAAGCAATGCTCACACAAGTGAAATAAGAGTAGGTGGGATAATAATCAAATATTCCATCAAGAGTCTAGTCCATTTAGTACTTATGGAGTTTTGGCAGGTAAGATGATTCCCCCTCAATAGTAATAGTTGTTTGATGTTTAGGCACAATTGAGTACGCCATTGTTAAAGATGACGATGGATAAGGTACACAATTGTTGTATTATGAATGAGACTTCAATAATTTTTTAAAAAAGGTTTGTAGAAAAAGAATCAAAAAAGGAACCTTTTTAATACAAGAGTACTAACGGTCAGTTTGGTAGATGGTATTAAATGGTAGTAATGGGAATGAAAACTAGTGTAATTTTGGTTGAAAAATCTCTAGTTACCTTGATGGTCATGCTTGTCCAACTTCAATCATCTCATTTTCTTCATAAATTTCATTCCAATGCATTACCATTAAGAGAGGTGGTATTAGGTGTAATGGATATTTGTACACAAAAAACCTTTTTCATGATTAAAGTTTCATTACCATGGGAATGACATGAAACTTTTGATGAAACTTTACACTATAAATCATTCCCAATACCACTATTTAGTACCACTAACCAAACGGGCAGTAAAAGTAATCAGACTAAGCGCCAGTGAGGTGTGAACTAAAAATAATTGTTACCTCCAAGATATATCCATTGCATCTTTTGAAGCCATGCTTCCATGTCTATCTGGGTCGCTGGGTGAGAACCTTTTACCAGAGGCAGTTTCATATCTTTCTTCAGGTGAGTGATCAAGCAAGCCACGGTTGCTACTTGGGGTCCTTGTTGGTTTAGCCATAACTCTACGGGAATGTGGAGGACTGACCTTAAGGAGTGGTCCAAAAAGACCATTTCTCTCAACCTGGGGAGAGATCCCATCCAGTTGAGCATCTAGAAATTCGCCATGAAAGAACCTAGATGAAGTTCTACTCACATCATCTTTAGTTGCCGTACCCTTCATGAATTGAACTCCGGGAGTTGAAACATCATCCATCTTGGAATTTTTCGCAATGCTAAATGGAGGCTTTGATAATGACCCAGTGTTCAGAACGAAATTTGTATGAGAAGTTCCTGTTTCAGCATTTCCAACATGTCCGGTTGATTTAGAAATTGGATAACTAGAATGCCGGAAAGAAGTATTATATTGGTCCATCTGTAAAATTAGGGAAGAGCTCAAGGGTGAGGACATGAAGACAGCTTCTTGCTCCTTAACAATCTCTGCTTCTCTTGGACAAGCAACCTCATCCCCACATAATACCATATCCTCAGGTAATTTTCCAGCCTTTAATTGCTGCTGCTCCACTTCAGGAAGCAATTCCACAGCTTTATTCTGCTCAACATATAACACCAACTCAGTTAGTAACACAGGTATTGACCTCATAACAAGGTCAAGAGTCAAAACAGCAAGGAAAACAAGACCAAGGACGAGCAAACATGTAAAATAGAATGAGAGAAAGAACAAGAGAGACAAAGGAGTGACTTAGCCTAAACAAACTCAACAATCTATAACAGATTGATCCACAGATCCTAGAAGAAAATTCCATGTGAAATAAGTATAAACATGAAAAAACAGAAATTTAAAAACCTGGAAACCGTATGCAGACAGAAAGAGACGCATGAAAAATCTGAGAACAGAGCAGCATGCCCAAATGGCAACAAAGTCTAATTTAAATTATAAAAAGGACCATAATCAACACGGTATTGAGCTTCAAGCTACTCTAGATGTAACTTCCAACCTCTTCTCAAATTTTCTAAACTTTTCTTGCTACCAAATCTAAACCAGGTGAGGCTGTGATTTGCCTGTCTTGTTAGTCAGGGGCTGTCTCTGATCTTAGAGGCACTTTGTTGCCTGTCTGACTGCTAGCTTTGATTATCAGTTTTATTCCTATGTTTTGAGTGCATTCATACAACTTGAGTGGTTTACTATAGTTGACGATAGTGAAAGGATAAAGTTGCTAATTTAAGTGTTCTAAATTTGCAAATTGGGAGTTCATGTTAAGGTTTGAGTTTATATAGAAGGATCAAATATTCAAGTGGGATGGGCAGATTTATCTATTCCATTCTGAAACAGGTAAAGTTTCAGGATCCCTCGGGGCTCATAAGAAGTTTTAGCTTTCCAGGGGACACAAGAAAAAGTTAAGGCGTCTGAATCCAAAGGAAAGCTGATGGAAGAGTTAACAGGGGGATCATAAATCAATTAAACATCCACAAGCCAAATTTTATATTTAAAGGGGTGCTTGACTTGTGCCAGAAAATAGAAATTGTAGTATCAAGGATTGCTAGATTCGTTTTAGCTTTTGTGTAATTGAATTGCTGATGAAATTGGCATTTGTCAATTCATTGTAAACACTGTGGTAACAGAAAGCATCAATCTTAAAAATTCTCAATTTTGAGGATGCAGAACTGAGTTTTGTAAATTGGGACCTCCACCAACTTCAAGCATCCACAATGTAATGTGATGCCGAATGAACCCAGGTGTTCAATGACTTCAATCACAAAACAAATGACTTCTCAGATTTAGCATAACGAAATCCAAGAAGAGGAAATCCAAGAAGACGATATAGTGATATACGCAGAGTCTACGGAACTCTCATTTTGTGACATCTTAGCAATGCACCCTCAAAGTTGCAAGTACATTCCATTTTTTAACAGCTTCTACTTCAAGTCTCTCATGACCTGATTACATGATTCAGTTTCTGAATTTGGTGCAGTTACTTGAGTGTATTCTCACATTCCACTATCTCCCATTAAAACACAAGAGCTGCAACTGGAGGGTAAAGGTAAAATTGTGAGCAGGAAACATGGTGCTTTTAGCAATTTGTGTTTAGAGCATAAGCACAAAGCTCTTAACAAGGCGTGGATAAATGAACATACATCTCCCAGAAAGACAAAAAACGCAAGTGGGTGTTTCAGTCGTTTCTTAACTATAGTTGGCTTAATTGTAATAGTTCTCTACTTTTTTTACACATTTTTTTATGTAAACTCTACTTTTATATCTACCTTACATGTCATGGTTTGGCTCTATATGAGTGTTAGCTAAAAGCTTAACCTGATGTAAAAAAGTGTATATTTTTCTGAAACATAAGAAAAAGCAAATCAAACACAAAGCGACTAGATACCCTTTAAGGTTTGCCTTAACCTGGCAAAATTACCTTCAGAGCACAGAGCAATATACTTAATTGTGTACTGTACTCCATAGAAACGCCAACTATAAAAAATATCTATTAAGAAAAATGGAAGTTGACTATCTCCCATCTCAATCTCAATAACTCTGAAGGGAGAATGTGCACAGGACTAAAATTAATTCTAAGCAAAACTAGTCTAAGGATATATGACAAGTCAAAGAAAATGCCAAATCAGGTTAAGAAAAAAACCACATTCAACAATCACCAAAAGGTCATACGAAATCGAGCATTACACATTATCAAGATTGTTGGAGTGAAAATACTTACAACAAGCCCTGCTCTCCAGCCAGCTGATGATCTCATTCTGCACAAGACTGCTTCATCAACATAACTCTTTGATATGAAATCCTCCTCTACTGTTTGGATCTCCCTATCTGTACGATAGGCATCAATGTACCGGTGGCGCTGAAGCATAAAAACCACATTATTGTGTAAGCTCTTTTCAATATTTCTGTATGAAATAGAGGTTTAACCTAATTGAAATCTATATAAGTATATAACTTTCATAGCTCTAGTTAACCTTCACCAAGAAAAGGGTTTATCCAACTCAGTACGATAAAGCTTTTCAACACTATTCCTATAGGCTTTTAGTTTCCAGTCACTATATTGCCAACGACAAAGGAACAAGAAGGGATCTATCACTTAGTCATTCCTCCATTTAAAAATCCCATGAATGAGATGACCCATGAGGAGAACTGACACATCAGCAAGAATTATTAGTGACTATTTGGAGGACTAACAAAGAGGTAAGCGGAAATGAATATTCACCTGGATATAATACACAACAAGAAGACTTCCAGCACTTGTACAAGGATCAGTCGTAGCACAATCTAAAAGGCATTTATGAAGATGCTTCTCTTCATCATGATTCCAGGGCAACTCTATGAGACGGTCAATTAAATTTCTCCGAACACAAAGATAGCAAATTTCAGTCACCAACACAAGCACCCAATCACTCCAACTTCTAAGTTCATCTTCAAAAGCGTCCGACACATCTACTGGAAACTTACGATTCATTTGATTCTCTTTGACATTCATGCAAAGCATCCTCTGGTACATGAAAGCCTCTGTTAGAAGACCACATTCCACTCTAACCCTAACTGCTGTAACTGCCTCACTCAAAGACACCTCAGCTCCACCATCGCGTCCACACCACCGCAGAAACATAAGCGCTGAATCAGGAGATCTCCTTTCTAACAGAACTTTTGCAATCTTAGGATGAGAATCAGGATTTGCGATTTCTGGAAGAAGGTGGCAAGCTTCCTATCCAAGAAAAGTATTTTGAGCAACTTCTAGTCAAGAAGGAATAAGCCATATAATAAAAGATATTGCATTTGAGACCTAGAATGTTATCTACCGGTAAAGCATCAAAAATTTTAACATGTAATAAGAATCAGAAGTGATTAGTCATTAGCTACAGTAGGCAAAGTCAAAGAAAGAAAATTCATTGATATTTATGTTTATAATTCATTTACAATTATGCTGAACAAAGATACAGCATTATTGATGTTAAATTAATGAGTGAAACTGAATTTCCCATTGACCAATACCAGGGGAAGTTAATTGCAGCGCAGTGTAATTAGCACAATGAACTGAAAACCAATGACCACGCATCCCCTTGTTCACCAGCACATCACTTAACCACATAGACCCAAATAGCCAGGTCAAACTTGTCCTACAACCAAAAAGTCTACAATATTTTATTTTTTCTTCAGTTCAACCTTCACTAATATAAAAGCTTTATCATTTATTCAGGAAAGTAACTTGTTACAAAACGAACTTAGAAATGATGCATGAGTATTGCTAGCATGTACTAACTACTAACTAAAGAATCCATCAGAAATCTAATGCACAAATTTAACTCCATAAACAATGTTTTAAGCAATACTGATTACCCTCTTTACCTAAGCCAAGATAGCTTATAATACATGATAAAAGATCCAAAACAAAGGTCATATTGTTTCACCCAGCACAGTTATAAACAAAATTTATCAAGTGCATACTCCTGAAAAGGCATTCACCTGAAGGGCTTCATCTGTATGATCATCCAAAAGATAAAATGAAATAGACTCCAGTAAAGAGCTCCTGGTTATGCTGAAAGAAGCAGCAAAATCATCTACAGAATGCCTCCAATCATCATCAGCAGTTGTCCAATGACGATCAAAAAGATAATATAAAAACTGAACTTGTGTTAAGGAGTGCTGCCGTCAAATAAAATTAAATAATATCTCACATGAAAGCAATTTTTCCATATATGCATGAAAAGGATACGATTGCACGTTTGGCGACCACCATATCAGAACTTCCACAAAGGAAGAGTGTATCTACGGCCGCCCTCACATTTTCAAATGGATAGCAGCCTCTAAATCCCTCTATCTTCGACCTAAAGAAAGACGAACCACCGTCCCTTTGTAAGGATGCAACCTCAAGTTCAATAGCACTTGCTTGCTCATCAGATGAGCCAACTTCAAGATTCAGCAAGGCATCCTCAATAAAGAGACTTGAACTGTTTGGTTCTGTAGACTCTTCAGAAAATCCAACTGGTTCAGGCCATGCTCGCTTCACTGCAGCTAACTTCCTTTCATGCACAAGTGAACGCCATGAAAATACATTGTTGTGCCGAGACCTTAAGTTCTCCAAAAATTGATGTCTGATGCACCACAACATCATTTCCATATGCTGAACTTCAACAAAAATCAAAGGAGAATTAATAACACCAAGTAAAATTTATCGGACTTTCCTTATACACATCTAAAATGTTGACAAGAGCAGAAAACAAATAAAATTTCTGGAACATGCACAGTCAACAGCATCAAGTGTCAACAACCAATGTGCTTGGCAAGGAAAAAGTTATTTTTACATACTAAACCTGCTTGGTCTTCACTATGCTCTCTTGAAGCTGGTGGAGATCATCAAGTCTTGCAGAATGTGTGTCCTTGAACGTCATGTTCAATACTTCCAGCACACTGGACAAGCCCACCAGTTTGGCTGATATCATTAAAAGTGCATCCATTTTTGAATTCATCTCCTTAAGTTCAAGATTATCTGGTTTGCAAGTCAAGAAACAGACAAGAAAGTAAAAGAGGACATGAAAAGAAAAATGTGCTAGCTAAGAGTGACATAAGAAACCAAGAAATACATAAGCAACTTGGATACAAATCCCTTGAACTTGTGCTATGATAGTATTGAATGTCCTCTTGCACCAGTCCTTGACAACCACCTCATCCAGCAGAAAAGCTGTTACAGGATCACTTGATACAGCATTTTCATCCATGCAAACATCTGTAACATCTGTAACAATTTTGTCAAGGAAATACCATCCCTAACACTTCAATCATTCTAAAAAAAATGTGACAAGGAAGTTGATGTTTACAACAAAATAACAAAAAAAGCAGGCGAGACTCAAGAGTACTGCCTTTAAAAACAATACGATATAGCTAAAGGGATTCAAAAACCAAAAAATTTGAGGCAATGCTTCCTGACTAAAAGTGTACGAATTTGACAAGAGACTTTTTAAGGATTAGTTGAATAAATGCGAAATTTTCTTATTAAAAGAATCTTGTGAACATTGCTATAACTTTAATTAGTGAGCAAAACGTAATATGCATGACAAAAGTGGACCACTAATTGCATAAGAGGATACAATGGCATATCAAGCAGCATAAATTGTTCTCCATGGCAACATCAAACAAAGAATAAAGACGCTGAATTTCAGCAGCAAGGTATGTTTTGTCATCTTCCTTTTCTTGGCATCTGTCATTGCAATCTTTTAAGATAAGACCTGCATCAACACATTCATTGTAAAGGCGAAGCCGAAGTATATTGCCACTCTTAGGCAAAGAAGTTCGACATATAGGACAGATTTCACATCGCTGACTGCACTCTGCACACAAAGATGCATGCCCACATGAGGTTAAGACATGCTCCACTAGGCGGCCACAACTCCTCAGATCTCTGCTGGCACGGCATCGTTCAACTTTTGCTTCATTGCACAAATCCAATAGATCAATTGTCGCCAAGTGTTGCAGAGCATTCTGAGTGTCAAGATATATGTCAATCAGTAAGATATAAGTGATGATTATTATTCATCATACAACTAAATAGGAATTGCTAGTCCATATAGATAACAATGGCAGGCAGAGGTAGTACCCCCACGGCCCCACCAAATAAATCATGAATATGGTAATTAAAATTATCTACTTTACGGTCACCAATATTATACCTCGATTCATCCAGGTGATTTATAGCCTAAACATCAAAATATATTCTTCAATCACCATAGCTTGCTTCAACAATCACTAAGAGCTAAATTTGACTACGACATGAATAGGTAAAGGTAAGTCTACAAACATTTAGACCTTCCAGGACTCCAATTCAATGTGATCAACACTGTGCAACTGTTGTTAAATTGCTAGATTATAAGTTCAAAACTTCAAATGACAAATTCTATGAATATGGATAGAACTTCTTTCAAAAAACAAGGACATGAATTGAAGTCAGCAAAGGTCGTAAAAAGTAAAGAATAAATATATTGATTTCAAAGAGACCTGTAACCATAGTAGAGTCAGACAATTGAAGTGTGCCTATCAAAAGTATAATCACCCTACATACATCACACAAACCTGTAATGCACACAGCTCCATTATCACTCTCTTTATGAAATGCCCCTTTTTACACACTAAACATTGTCTTCCTTTCCCCTTTTTTATAGACACTAAGACATAACCCATAAGAAACTGACTTCCCACAACTTCATTAATATTACATATTTCTCCACTAACTGAACAATTATGGAAATAAAAAAACAACTTCCTTTGTCCCCACTGTCTTTAAAATAGAGGGGGATCACTTGCTCTACAACATAAAACAAAAAACCACTCTTGTTCACTCCCAATTCGACTCGTAGATACTAGTAATACTATATCTACATTCCTTACAAACCATGAGCATACAGCAATTTCATTGACGATCCCAAATTCAGGTAGATAAGCATGATTGTAGTACTTGATGACAACCAACATAAAACAGCAGCACATCTTAAATGATGATTCGATTTAAAATTAATGTGGAAGTGTCACTCCCCTACTAAGCACAGTAGTGAACTTTTCAAAAGTGTAGTGACTAGTGACAAATTGGAAAAACTTGTTAGGCCATGGCTAGAAGCACATCATGTGAATGCGGTTTCAAATGAACAAGGGTTTTACACTTCACCTCTTAAACAGGATGCAGTGTTAAGTATGCAAGGTCATCGTGCATAAATATGAGCCTTTTAATATTGTTTATTATAAAAATGAGTCATTTAGCACAAATGAGATAAGTAAAGAGGCACAATAAAGTTGGAAAAAAAATTGTTCCAAGTGAATGCTCTAAATGTATAAGGTCTATATTAGAGTTGTGAGGATATCCAAAAAGTTGTGACTAAATGGGTACGAGTGGATATAAATATAGAACTTATAGATTTACAAGTTGAGATGGTGAAAAATCAAAACAAATGGAGAATGAGAATCCACTAGAACTTATGTATGGGTTCATGACGTCAATTTCGATCTTTTTGGATTAAGGTTTTGGCATTGTTGTGGTATAATTCAAATTGTTAGTAATAAATTTTCATCGAAGGCAAAGGCCAAATAAAGTATGATTATCTTTCACGTTAATTCGATTGGGTTTATGTAGCGAGCCTCATATAGAAGAAATAAAACGCTTTGTCATTAATTTTTTCCTCCAACTCTATGTTCCCTTGTCTAGTTATCCCACACTTTCTATTTATATTTCTCTCATTGTCTTGCCACAGCAAAGCTGCATTAGCATGTAGCAACATAGGAAGACATGATGATCACATTCAGCACTCTACTAAGCAATCGTGTTCATGTATCAAGTACTACATGATGTTGTCCAAAATTTCAGTTTAATGCAAGCTCACACATTCTTAAATACTAACCAACTGCAACATATGCAAATCAACTGATCTCTTTTCAGTCTATGATTCTAAGCAAATATAATAATAACTGAGCGGGCAAATACTGATAAATAAAGTTAGCACATCCTAATTGCTTGCTAACCGGTATCACTAAGTTCACCCATTATCAAAGGCACAAAAGCAAACTTAATGGTTCCCCTAAATGAATTAAAATATATGTAAATCAAGTAAATAATTGAGGTTTAATAGTTTCTAATCAATAAATTTGTCAATATTATAATGGAAAGACACTTAACACGCAAAAAAAAAAAAGAAAAAAAAAGAAAACAAACCTGAACAGCTTTGCTGCTGTATTCTGGCTGTGAAGGTGAAGATGCAAATCTGACACCGTTAATCGACTGAGAGGTAAAACTTGAGCCATTAAGTTTACTTCGGTCCATTTCCCAACTAATTTAGAGAAAACCCTAATTTCAATCGAGTAATAGATGCTCGGAACGTTAGGGTTTTAGCGCAAAAGTCCGAATTCGGGATTGATGAATAATAATGTTTTGGTTACAACGTTACTGTTGATTTTAAGAAAATTGAAATAGGGTTTCTCAATTTGAGAGGTTTTGGGGGTTTTGGAGAAAAGAATAAGCAAAGTGAGTGTTGTGTTCACAGAGCCTTGAACTTGAGAGCGAGCTTTTTTTTTTTGAAGTGCTTTGACAGGGAACTTATGTGTGGAATTTTCCGGAAATTCTTATTTCTCAAAATAGAATCTACAGTTATTAGCCCAAACTAATGCACCCCAAGTACACTCACAAATTTTTAAATGAAATAATTTTATAATGAGATTATTTTTAATTAACTGATTATATATATTTAGTGTGTTAAATTGATTATTAACGCTTTTATAGTAATCAATTAGAAAAATAGGCTTATTATATGAGTCAGTCTCATACAAAACGATATATATATATATATATATATATATATATATATATATATATATATATATATATGTATGTATGTACCCGATACTATGGACTACAACGATAATATCAACATTTTAGATTTATTTTCGCTATATAAATCAATAGAAATAATAAAATAAGTGACGAATGAAATGAATTGTTTTTTTCTATTTTGTTTTAATTTTTACTCGTTTGAAATATAAAATTTCTAATTAATAGTCAAATTTTAGACCTTCTTACTAAATAGGATGATTTATCCCTCTGAAGAAAACATTGTTAAGAGTTAAGAGGAAAAGCCTGAGAAGTGAAAAAGCTATACTTTCACGAAAATTTAATATGGCATGGTTTACCAATAAAAAAGTTATTACGTGGTATACATTTTTGAAATAAATAAATGGTTTAATTTTAATTGATTGAAAAATTAAATAGTAGCTCTAGTTTATTGAAATGTAAATCAAATAAATCATTCATAATCTCTCAAACAACATGATTTTATACAAATATGGCAAGTTTATTAAGTATTTGTGGCCTTTAAATTGAGTGAGATGTGTGATGTCATTATGTAATTGAGGGCTTGTTTATTTGTTGGTATTAAATAAAGGGGAGTGATAAAGAAATATAGTTTAATTTTGGTTGGCAAATCTCTACATATTTGTTCTATAGTAATTATTTTATTTTCATCACGTAATTCATTATAATGCATCACTATTTGTATAGGTGGTAAAAGAAAATTGTGAAAAAAAAACTTTTTTTAATCAAAAATTTGTTATAATCATAACACATATGCTATAAGGCCACTATTAATAAGCCAGTCATCATTTTTAAGTGCATAAAAACATAATTTACTTGTCACTTGGGAAGTGTTAGCAAAGTTAGTAGGAGTGTTGTTGTTGTGTTTTTAGGTACTTTAAAATGTGAATTTAGTTTCAAAAGATCTTTGTGGACTATTGTATTGAGTTGAATGTGCATAAGCCTTTAGACCCTTCTATATGAAAATGGTTGGATATACCATGAGCTTCCTGCATTTATCCTTGCTATGTCCATTCTTCTTGCAATCTAGCCAACTTATTTATAACTTTAGTGCATACATAACTTAGTTCAAGGTGTTTTTCTTCTTGTAGTAAGATTCTATTACTTGAACAGATGTGGAATTATTACCATATTTCTTATAACTTGACTTTATTTCTTATGATTGTGACGCTTTATCAAGAACTAGAAGGTTGTAACCTTGTTCTATTGTTGCAGGTTCAAGCACTTTTAAACAATATCACAAGTACAAATTGCAAATGCATAAACTTAATGGGTTGTACCTATATGTCATGTATTGTTTTGTGTCAATAATAACAAAAATGACCATTAAAAACAACGATAATAACCATCAACACAAAAACAACTTTTGTATGATATCGTCTCACAATAAGACAAGTCTATATAAAAAGGTTATATTTATTTATGAAAGTTAATAGGAGGTTGAATACTCTCTAGAGTTGGGGGTGAATAGAGTTTGGGCTATTTAAAATTTGTCCGGAAACTTGTCTCAAGAGTTTGAGGTGTCTGTAAAAAAATGTTTTCTAGAACAGTTTTGAGTCAATTCGTAAACAATAACGTATGTGCGGAAAATAAACTTTAAAGTATAACACACGATATGTTAACGAGGTTCGGTTCTAACCAACCTACTCCTCGCCTATGGGTTCTCTTTCAACCCGTAGGATTTCAACGCCTTTTATTAATCCGACTTTAATACAAACAAGAAGATCTCACTATCTCCTCACACCACGTTCTTCCTCTTGAAGAACCGTATTACAAGTCACTTTAATAAAAGCAAATTTCAAATCTCACAATAGAGATTCACAAGTTGAACACTTTAAAATGTATTCTTGGTTAGGCGTATTAAACTTAATCTAACTCTTTTTAAACTTTTAAGCCTATTACAAATGTAAGAGTTAGATGAACAAAGAATTACAACTCTTTAAACACTTAGAGAATTTCTAAAGAGAGAAAGTTATAAGAAGAGGTGCATAAAGATGTATTCTTAATTCTGAAATGAAGCCTCATATATATAGTGTTACGCCTCAACACATCTTGAAAAACCAGAAGGCTCCTTTCCGTTATTTTCTGTTGAACTGGTCATTATGCGCCTGTCTTCAAGATCTTGAGCTTAACATCAAATTGTCGTGTATTGACAGCTAAAATAATTTCGTCATTGTATGCTGTAATTTGTCTTTAATATCCAATGCTATGCTGCCACGTTAGTATTCATACAAGATATTGAAAACTAAACATAAACCAGATTTATCAACGTTTAAATAATCATTCAAATTAATTCCTATTTTTAGTATTAATTCAAATAGTCATTTTCTATTTTTAGTCTTAATTCAAATATCATCTTATTAATAGAAAACTCTATAATTTGCATAACAACTAATTTTAACATCAAATATAGCCGTGTACTATAATTAACAAAACAAGTGTACCTGGTACTATATTTAATCATCAAATTAATTTAAGCACATATTTAAATTCAAGTTTAAATATAAAACATTTAAACGTTTAAGATAAAACGTGTAATAAAATAGTAAAATTTAATTTTAAATAATATCAAAGTTAATTTTAATGAACCTTGACCTATTAAAATATTTCAAATATAATTACGAAATTAGCCTGATTATAAGCGTAATTATCTTCAAGACTTTGAAACGTATTTCAAGACTTATAAAAATCAACTTTAAGATAAACTTAAGTTCTTTAAGCATATTCAAACGTCTTCGAACTTAAATAAAAATATGATTTTAGACTTACTTAAACAACTAAATGTAATTATTTAATTTATTTTTTTAATCAATATGTGTTTTGAATTATCATCATTTAAGAGAATTGAGTCTTCAAATTCTCCTTATCATTATTTAAGAGAGTTGAGTCTTCAATTTAAATAAAAAATATATACATTTTAAACAAAATTAACACAATTTTAAATTCTAACTTTTGTAATTAAAATAACCTAACCCTAACCTATAATAGAAAAAAAAAAAGAGACATAAAACAAAAAGAGATACAATGGGCAAAATAGTCAAAGACAAAACGCCCACGACCTCCCAAGTCCCAACTAAGTCCTCACCTTCCAATCCTCCTCTCCGGTCCTCTATATATGTAATTAAACCAGCAGCATTGCAGATTTGAGACCCCATCAACATTTCTCTTAAACCTTAATCTGTGTTTCTTTCTTGTTTCAATGGCGACTGCGCCAGTTAAATCACCTTTACACAACTTCCCCATGACTTTTCTCAAATGGGGTTCAAAAAAAGATGGTAGATATCGTCGATCACCGTTTGATTCTCCATCACAATCATCAGATTCTGAACCTCCAGCAAATTTAAACTCTAAGGGATCTCGTTCTTCTCGCAACCGCCGCAACAACATCAACAACACCAACAACAAGAATAACAGTCCAGAAAAAACTCATGATCATGAGCAAAAAGATGATAAGGATTCTAGTAAGAAACCAGTAGAAGGAGAAGTTGATGTTGGTGAAGAAAAAGGATGGAATTTGCGCCCAAGAAAAGGAGTTACGTCTGGTAATACCAATAATCATGGGATAGTATTGGTTGAAAATGGTGATAATAATGTCTCAAAATCAATGAGATTAAGAGGAGGATTAGATATTAAAGATGTTAATGGTGGAAATGGAAGTGAAAAAAGGGAGAAAAAGAAGTTTTGGATAGCTTTATCAAGAGAAGAGATTGAAGAAGATGTTTATTCTATGACTGGTTCTAAACCTTCTCGTCGTCCTCGAAAACGTCCTAAGATTGTTCAAAAACAATTGGATGTAAGTTATTGTTCTTGGGTATTTGCTCGATTGTTGTTTTGTTGTAGGTTCTGTGTAATTTTAAGGGTTTATTGTTTTTGTTTGTAGAATGTGTTTCCTGGTTTATGGTTGGTGGGGATTTCTCCTGAAGCTTATCGTAGTCTTGATGTTCCTCCTAAGGTATGTATATTAGTTTCAATTTATACCCTTTCATGGGTTTTTGATTTTTGGATTGATTGATGAAATGCATTGGTTTTTCATTTTGTTTACAGAGATAGATATGGAAAAAACACATAGTAGATTCGCTGAATTTATGTTTTGGGAAAGAAGGTAATTTATATACTAGTATTTTTGTTTATTGTTTGCTACAGAGATCAATCGAAAACAATCTCTTTGTTGTCATTTACAAGTATACGATTGGTACATCCAACACCCAAACCCCTTATACGTGAGAGCCCCTTAATAGCGTTGGTACGGGGTAATGGAATGTTGTGTTGTTTGAGGTTTGATCTCGGAGTAGTGCGAAATGTTGCAATTGTTCTAGGGTTTTGGATGTTAAGACCTAAGATTGCTTGGATGTTTTGTTTTGTGCAGGTGCATAGAATTGGAAACTGTGACCTTTGATTCTTTTGAAGGCTTGTTAGTTGTGTTGTTCTGTTGTTGATTTGGAGGTATGATTCACTGTAAAGAAGGGTGTTTTTTTGGGTATTGGTTTATTTTGGTGGCTATATAGAAGAAGGATGTTCCTCATTGACTTTTTTGGTTCACATTTTGATATACAGATAGCTAGGGGCCTAGGACTAGGGCTTGTGTTAGGGCTTTGGTTGGGGGTTAATTTAGCTTTATATTAGGTTAGTTCTTATGATATTTGGGTACCTTGAGCTGTAATCTCAGATGCTTGGTTTTATAATGAAATGATAGTGGTTTAATAGTTTCAATATGCTTGAGATCCTTATTACCTTGTGTATGAGGTCTGGTTGTCTAAGCTACTTGTTGGTTTGGAAAGTTGTGCTTTCTTGATTAACAATCACATAGAGTAAACATGTGGTAACGATCACGATCGCGGTAACGAAATGGTGATGTGGTTGTCGTAACGCCTAAATATCGGTCGAAACCATAAGATATCCCTTAATACAGCCCGAATCATGTTTTTTTACACCTTTACAACACAAGAAACATCGGTTCATTGTTTTTGAAAACCTTTACAATGCGGCCGACGCGATGCGATGTGACCTTGTTTTTACACTATGAATTCAATCATGATGTTTGACAGGCTTCCCGAAATTGTTTGGGGCAGATTAGCATCTTATTCTCTATTTTAAAACTTTCCATCACAATGTTGGAAATGTTATTTCTTCTCTGCATGCTCTTTGCTTGTGGGGAGAATATAGCTGGCCATTTTCTGTTCCTGCAAGTGATATTGATTCCTGACGAGGTTTGATGTTTAGTTGATTGTTGTCTATTCGTACATTTATACCCTGATGTTTGCATGATCGATTGAGCTTTTTGATGAGATTTGTCTTAGGTTGAAATGGCTGCCTTTTACTAGATCTAGAGAATAGATAGAATCAGACTTCATGCGTAGATGTAGTTTATGTTCACCGAGCATGTATGAGAGTTGATGATACTCCCTTTATTTTGCTACATTTTCCAATTTTGGCCTGTGTCCCATGAGCTCTGCTATATTTCTATTTTTGGCCATGGCCACATTTTTTAATTCTCATCCACACATAACTTTTTTTTACATTTAGCTTGCTTCGTGTTTTCTTTTCTACTTTTTTGGAAAGTTCTCGCATCTAACATGCTGATATAGTTTTGTCATTTATGTATATCCTATTTCAATGCTCACATGGTAATCTTTGACGTATCCTAATTTATCTATTAGTATCAATGTAGAAGGCTGGGTCCAGTATATTGCAGCCGTTTCTTTTAAAGTCCCATGAATGAGTGTCGCTTCTCTATCTAGATACTCTCAAAACTAGAATCGGGCTCTGCCTTTTCATTCCCTTGAAGATAGCACTGCCATTTCTCTGTACTTGTAGTTGCATTATTTCAGGTCTTGTTAAACATGTTGCGATTGCCACTCTAAGACAATTTTAAGCTGGGCTATTACTTCCTAATTCCTATACTCGATTTTTGACTTTGCATGAAGTTCATTGTGAGCTCTTTGTATACGGTCTGCATACTTTCTTAGTTTTTGCTGCTATGGCCTGTGCAACTGTATGTGTGCTCATGCCTCATGGTTTAGTCGTGTCGGATGGCATATGCAATCTCCATCAATTACGGTCTTTGCAGCATGCTTGAAGTTACTCTTACATCGTCTTTTGGCTAGTGTTGGCGTTTTTATCTCAAACTGGCTTATCATCTCATCTTTTTCGTGTGCTCTACATTTTCTAGATAGTATTTCTAGGTTATTTTCTCGAGCTTGTGTCGTACTTCTTCATTTCTCTTCT
This sequence comes from Amaranthus tricolor, assembly GCF_026212465.1. Lineage (NCBI taxonomy): Eukaryota > Viridiplantae > Streptophyta > Magnoliopsida > Caryophyllales > Amaranthaceae > Amaranthus > Amaranthus tricolor. The sequence goes on from NC_080061.1 coordinate 3,422,873, forward strand.
CGTGTTTTTATAATTGTTCTCTAGGGTTATTAATTTTTGTGTTTTGGTTCTAGTTCCATTCACATCCCTGCAGGCTACAATGATATGCCTGGCTACTGCTGTGTTGTATCTGTTGAGAAGTATGCGTAAGCAATGTTTTGCATTCTTTATATTCATGTTTTTCCCTTTCTACAAACGCACGATTTAGGTGTAGCTATTTTTCAAATATAAGAAAACTTGTTTTAAATACTTTTGCGAGGCTCTACTGTCAAATATAATTGATTTTATGACCAACAACTTATGAATGCTAAATTGATGTAAAACCTAATAATAAAAAGCTATATGCTATTGGGAATTTCACTTTCTTAAATGTATATCAAAAACCTCTAGACTCCCTGATTAAAATGGATCTTATTATTCTCAAATTTTCATTCTTTTTTCCAAGTTAATTAAGTTATTTTGCTTCGAATATAATCCGAAAGATTTGTGTGGTTATGGTTATAATAGTGTAGTCACGAGTTCACTAAGGAGGTGTTTGGTATGAAAAATTGGAAAAAGAATACTTTTTCTTATTATTATTAGGAAAATAATATATACAGTCCTAATGGCTATATATAAGAAAGAATCTTATATTTAATTTATATAATTTAATACTATTTTTGCTTTGAAAACATAAATATTTAATTATACTTTATTATTTTACTATTTATTCCTTTTTGGAAAGTTAATATTATTATATAAAATATTAATTGTTTTCCAATTTCTAGATTAGAATCCTCTTGAAAATTTAAAATTATTAATAAGACATAGAATTTGTTAGTTTTTATGTAGAGTCTTAAGGGTTTTGTTAGTTTTTATGTAGAGTCTTAAGGGTTGTAAATATCATTGCCATCATTATTATTATTATTATTATTATTATTATTATTATTATTTGTTTGGTATAAAAAGGGTAAGGTTATGACTATATGAGAATGATGAGAGGGGGTATGAAGAGGATGGATTTATTTGTTTATCTGTTTTGAACCGGATGTAATGAGATATCAAATCAAAGCTAGAACAAGCACCAATTATGTTCCAACTCTTATTAGTATTTAGTTCCATATTCTTTATGTCTACTAGTTTCAAGACATGCAGTTGTATGTTATGTATCCGTTTTGGTACACCCTGTATAATACTCTCTATAATTAACTAGTAATGTCTCAATTGCTTTTTGAATATTATTTATCTTACTCTTAATTTGTATTTTATTATTCATTTATAAGTTAAAACATAATCAAGTGAAATCTTGTTTGATTCGTCTCAATGAAAGAATTATTTATATTAATTTTTCATAATTTTTAATTACGTAAAATTAGAGATATTAAGAATTGAATACGTGCATTGGATATAATGCATAAAGCAAATGGGACATTACTAGTGAATTGAAGGGAGTAAAACAGTATCCGTGAGTTACTTTGTACCGTTCCAATTTACACATTTTTGGGTAGTAAATAAGTACGAGAAAGTTTTGTATGAAACTTGGTATGGACTATTTAGTGTGCACCAGCTTTAAAAAGTACAAAATTAATACTAAATTTTTCTACTTGACAAGTACAGTTAAGTATAACTATTGAAAAAATATTTGCTACTTTTAGGTTAGTCCACGCTAAAATACTGTGCACTAACTACTAAGTCCATACAAGACTTTGCAAATAAGTGATAGCTGTACAATGAAGCATCTGAGTTTGGTGGAAGTAATAAGGTTGCATTTAGGAGTGTCACATGAAATGAGCATGTTTGAGGGCCATCACTTATCACTTGCCCTCTTTCATGTGCCCTTCTTTATGATTCACAAATCACAACATACATCAATCTAAGCTTCTGACGTTTGCTTAAACAGCTTTCGTTCTTGTTTTGCCTTTTCCTTTGTGGGAGCTGATATTCCTCATACTTTCACTTTTATAAACTTCTCTAACCAAAAACTCATCTATTATGGAGTAGTAATAATCTTTATTAGAAATTATTTTTTGTGTTTATTTGATTTCCCTTTTTATATAATGAGTTAATGACTTCTTATTGTTGAGATTAAAATTTTGACGTCGTTGAGAATCGGGTCTTGTCTTAGTTGGAGCAAATACAATATTTCTCCGACAAGTTCGTCTTGAGATAGAATATCAAAACAAGTGAGGAGTATATCATCATTATCATAACCATTGTGTCTCATTCATAGAAAAATTAAATCAGGGTCTACAGAATGTATATAAAATTTACTAATGAAATCCTCCAACAATTAGAAGACATATTAAAGTTGGTAGTGTTTTTGATTAAAATGAGATTGAAATCGAATGATAAATTTAACATGCACAAGGATTTCAAAGAGTGAGTGAGTGCGTGCTCGAGCATATGCTGGAAGCAAAGGCAAAATGTTTACAAAGTCGTCTTACTACCACTTGGCTCATCCAATTTTCATCGTATGAAACCTCTGAAAACCAGTCACACAACGACAAAACAATCACCGATGCACGCCTTTCTAACACCATATATCAAAATAAGTTTTTATTTATCAAACCGCAACTGAAGACTGAAGTTATGATTGAGTTACATATTCAACACTCAATTGAGTGCATGAGAACTAAATAAACAACGTAGAAAATATAGCGAAAGTAAAAAATATAGCAAATAGGATTAATAATTAATTAGAAAGATGTTGATCATAGAGATGTTTGACACCACCATCAATATATATATATATATAATGGTTTCATTTTGAAATGCACTTTGTACATGGATCAAATAGTTTAATTAATATAATTATTAAATATGAGCTCTTATTTTGAGCTTATCTCAATGTGAGACGCTCTCCGTACAAGGGTCTACAAACCCTAATTTCAAACTCGAATTCTAACGTAGAAAACCTAGATTCAACTCAAAGCAATAGGGTTCTAAAAGGGTGAATCCAAATCTTCATAGGGTCAAACAAGGCACATCCTAAGAGAATTTCATAGCTTTCCGAAAACATCCATGATAAATGGATGATGAATGGAACGAAGATTTACCAAACTTTATAGTCTAAGGCCCATGTTTATTGTGCTTTGTAGTAGTATAATTCAGCTGAATTGGATATCCAACTGGATCTTCATTATCTATTTGGGCTGAGAACCAGCCCAAGCATAGCAGCAATAAGAAAATTTGAATAAAATAAGATTATTTAACAACTTAATTCCCAAAATAAGCGTCCGTACATCCAAACCTAGGTTTGGTATAAGTCGCTGTTACTAACAGCGACTTAGGGAGTTGACTAGTCAACTCCTTAAGTCGCTGTTAGTAACAGCGACTTTAAGTTAACTGCTCAACTCCTTAATCTCGTACGTTGATATGAGAAAGTAACTGAGAACTGAAAAACTAAAATTCATTAAGTCGTTGTTACTAACAGCGACTTAAAAAAAAATTCTTTTTTTTTTTTAAGTCGCTGTTACTAACAGCGACTTATACCAAACCTAGGTTTGGATATACGGACGCTTATTTTGGGAATTAAGTTTTCACGAAATTTATTTTTGAAATTAAGTTGTTAAATAATCTTATTTTATTTAAATTTTCGCAATAATAACGTAGTTTTGTACAACTTGCCTTTTAACAAAAAACATAGAACTATCAAATAAAATAAACGTAGTAGATGTAGAATAGAAAGAAAATTTTTTAATAAAATTGAAACCGATGACTAAGCTACCACAGCAATAATATTATTAAAAATGCCTAATAATTATGAAAACTAAACTAATGATAGCAAAATGATTAACGAGTATCTAAAATATTTAGCATTCAAATGTTAACATTAACATATACTGCTAAAATAACTTTTAAATATTTATAATAGAAATAAAAATAAAACAATTCTCAACTTCTGACTTTTTCTCTTGATTAAAATGAAAAGAAATAGATAAATAAAGTAGAAAGAAAACTAAACATTGAACAATCATGAGCGCCTAACAATTAAATAGTATAAATAAAAGCATCAGTTTGTCATTTAAATAATTTAATTATTAATAAAATTTTCATTTTTTTAAATAGTGAATATTGTTTATATTTATACTCTAGAAAATCTTCAACATTTTGAGATTGCTTATCAACACTATTCAATTAGTAGTGCTAGTGTTGTTAATGGTGGCTCAAACTAGCAAGCACCGTTGAAGAAAATGAATATGGGTCAAAAAGGTAGTCCTCGGGGTGCGGAGAAGACCGCGGGGCGCGGAGTGCGTTCTGTTTCCATTTTGCGGCTCGTGTAGTTGTACACGGCTCGCGAAATGGCGGTTTCTTTTCACGGGAGGTGTCTTTCGAGACGGTTACTTTGTGTCTATTATGTAATAGCTTCCTTTTTTTGGGCATTAGTATATAAACTCCCATCTTACGGTTAATATATGATGATTCACAAATTGAGAGAGAGATCACAAGAGAGCCATTATAATTTGTTAGTGTGATTGTAATTCATCTTGTAAATTCTTTGCGATCATAGTGAAATTATTTGATCTCGGTGCCGGTGGACGTAGCTATCATATTGATAGTGAACCACGTTAAATCTCTTATGTCATTTTTTTATTGTTTGCATTGAATTTCTTATTATTTCATTATTATTCATCGACCTTCCTTCTACTGTCAGCACAACAGCTAGCCTAATAAGGTAATGTCAACCAAATTAAATTAACAAATCTCCTAATTTCATAAAGGGGAATTCAAGAGATGAGTATAAAGGTTTGCTAAACATTGCATGGTACTAATACAACTCAATTGTCACTTTTTTATATATTATATTACACATTTTAATATTAATAGATTTTTAATAAAATGATCCGAACTATAACTTACTAGACTCAACCCTAGCTAGATTTTCCCACACCAATCAATATGATGAATGAAGTAAAAACTTGTGCAATCAACCAATTTATAATGAATGAAGTAATATGTATTATCTTTGTTCTTTTAAATTTGTTACATATCTTATCTAAAATTCTTATTTTAAATCGTTACAACAATTTAACAAATTTGAAATAATAGAAGTAATTAAATTGCTTTTAAAAATCATAATTAAGAGAATTTATTTGGAGTACCGTTGCCGAGCAATCACATCATTCACACATTTAGGGGACACTTCTTTGGATTTCTATTTGTAAAATCATATTCCGTATCTTTCTTTCTTTATTATTTAGGGGACCGATTAAAATTTTGGCATTTTCATTATACAAATTCATGTTTGATTTAGTTTTTTAAACGTTTTTGTCACACATATAATTAATCTATCAATTAAATCAGTTTTAAATTATGTTCATTAAAACTAAACAAAAACGGACCAATAAAGTACTAACATGAAGAATTTAAATGTTACAAAGTCAATGTGACGCTCTCTTTTAGATTATAACCGCGCAACCAATAAACATTATGACAATGAACATTTTGTAAATAAAATGAATCTAAAAAATAATCCTCTCCAATATAAATTGGAATGCTTGGTAGAAGTCTATAACCGACGCTATATACAATCATGCATGACTCATTTGATAGCAACGTAGAAAAGTATTTGTCTCGCATATAATAAATACCTTGATAACGAAATTAATTTCAAATCATTTATTCTTCCATTATAGAGTATTTCTATACATATAATAACGCTTCAATATAGGAGTACACTTAATAATGAGGTCCACAAGATATTCCATTAAAATAATAGGATTAGATGTTTAGGGTTAATTTAAAAAAACATCTTTATTATCATTAATTAACATTGTGTATAATCCACTCTTTAAACTACTTTTGGTGATGAAGTCTTATATTAAATAGTGCTATTAAGAAAAAAAAATTAGTAGTAAATATCATCAATTATGTTATATCATTTTCATGGTAATAAAGTCTATTCATATTTTTAAATATGTTTTTTGAATTTATTTTTTTTTTACAATGATTTGTTACCATCTAATACCACGTTTCTAATTGGTGACAACTAAAAATATGTTTATGTAAAAAAATGATTAAACTAAAAGAACATGATCATCTTAAAATGTGTCAAGTACCTTTTTTTGCTAAATTATATTGAATTTTCATTAATTATCGTTTTACAATTTTAAAATAATAACCAAGGGGTCGGTTGTCATATTTTATATGAAAAATTGCCTAGAATAATTCAATTTATTCGTGATTTTCCTATAATAATCACACCAATTGATTAACCATGAATAATTCTAGTTTTGAGGTGTATTTTCCTAGAGTAAACCCGATAACTGGATGACTTGTTATAGCAAGTTTTATTTTTTTAAAAAAAAGATAAATTAAAATAAAATGTCAAAAAAGAATATTAAAAAAATATTCAAAAAAATACCCATTTTTATTATTTAGAATTTTTATGTAAATTTTTAAAACTTTTCTCTAATTTTAAATTAATTTTAATTTACTTGTTTGGTGAATTATCTACTATAGCAGGTCATCGGGTTACCCAAATTTACCTTAGGCAATACCCCTTAAGTTGGGATTATTTATGGTTAATCAATAGATGGGATGATTATAGGAAAATGATGAAAAGGCTGGATTATTCTAGGTATTTTTCTTATTTTATATATAAACATATTAGTTATGTTATTTAAATTGTATTAAGTTAAAATTGTAAAATTAAATTATGTATCAGTCAACATAAGTAATGTTTGTTGTTTAACTTACATAATGTTTAAGAATTATAGAGCAACAAGCTGATCACCTATATCTTTTAAATATAAAAGGCTAATTTATGGATTGGAATTGCATATTATTATTATTATTATTATTATTATTATTATTATTAGCCCAGGAAATTGAGTGACGGAAGTCATTAGAAACTTGAATGATGTATGTGTGGGGGGAAAGAGGATAGGATAAGAATTGAAACGGGTAGCGAATTGTGGATTACTCCTTAGATCGGTCCCCATATATTGGTCAGGCTTTCTATTTCTTTACCACTAATTTCTATCCTTGATATATGTTAAAAAAATAATACTTACACAAATAGAATAAAATACAATATTGATATATAATAATAATAATAATTGTACTAGCAATATACTTCTATAACATTTGCCTAAATCTCGTAATTGCATAAAAAAAGGGGTATATATGATATAAAATTTTGTATACACATTGAAGAACATTTTATTTTTTTTAGCAAACTAATTAGTAGATCTTTCGTTCGAATAATTTACAAAAATGATAAATACATTCCTTGGTGATGTGAGGAATTAGTGTATTAAAAGATAAATTTAAAAATACTTATAATTTTATTAAGTATTAATTGCACTATAATCGGTGTAACTTGTTATATTATAGAATAGGTTCGTTTTAAGAAATCCATTTAAAGTCTATGTACAACTATAAGAATAGTATATATTATTTGTAGCATTAATGGTTTCATAATACCCTCAATATGATATTGTTCTTGACAAATTCACAAGAAGCATATAAATCAAAAAAAGAATTTCAAGACATATACCATAGTCGGCTATATAGTAGGAGGGGCTTGAGCGACAACTTAGAACTCCATTATTTTAAGAATTTAAATTTATATAATGTACATATTTAAAATTATATATAAAAAACATATTATCTCTATTTTTGAAAAACATGTCAATATTTTTCATAAATAAGAGTTATCCATTATCTTAAAAAGTCCAGGAAGATCTAGGAGAACGTGGAAGGAACAAATTAAAAATGACATGTATGAACTTCATCTCTCCAAGGACCTGACCAGGGATAGGAGCCGTTGGCGGCACCTTATCCACATCTTAGATTACTAAACCCGTCCCCTTTACTTCTCGTTTGTTATTGTTCATTGCATTTAATTATCGCTCTTTACCTCCTTCATTACTTTTATCTTTATTTTAGTTATTTGTGCGTATTCTATTTGTAAGTTGTAGGTTTCTCTCTCTTTGAAGACTTTTCTCGAGCCAACGGACTCTTTGACCGCACTCTCCTCTATGGGTATAAGTTGTCGTCGTTCCTCCCTCCCCAGATCTTGATCATAGTTTTCTATGAGCGGGATACACTGGGTATGATGATGATGTAGTGTTTTTCGATTATTATTTTCAGGTTAATGCTTAATCGATATTGTTTGGTATTTTCTTTTTCAAAGAATATCATTGAATCTAGGTAGTTAAGTACAGTTAATTTAATTTGTTGTATTTTATTGATTAATTGGGTTAAATAAGAAAAATTTTATTTTTTCTAATCGGAAATGAATTAATATCTCAAAATGATGCTTTTAAAAGAAAATGAAATATGTACGTTCGATACTCCTAAAATGTATAAGAACACCAAATAAACTAAGTTGGGATATTACATATATTGAGTATATATATAAAATTGTAAACCTAAAAGTGAGGAGGTTTAAAAGTGAAGCCGGCCTAAAACTTGAAGATTTTCAAATTAGTAAACACCATGTGTGCTAAAACATGTTATTATGAATTAACTCCCCATTCAATTTTAGTATGTCGTCTGACTTAATTTACATTTATTTTTTGGTGAACTTTCACTTTTTTTCTTTTAATTTTATTCACAACTTATTCTCTCTTTATTTAGCATCGACTTATATTTTGTCGAATTCATTAACCCAATTCCCCTTTTTACTAATAATACAATAATTTTATTTGGATGCTTTCTAATAGAAACAGAGAAAGTATATCTCTTTGCCATTCAAATCAACTAGCTAATAAATTTTGAAATTCGAATTAAATTCATACAATTTTCACCCACAAAAATTGAGATAAAACTTTGGCATCTTTAGTGGGGCAAGGCAGCATGGCAAGAAGTTGTAGTGTTCTTACGGTTATGATTTCTCTTAATCATAAACATGCAAACAAACTAACCCGTGAACTGAAAGCTCCACTTTGTTTACTCTTTTTCAATGACTTCGTGTTTCAAAATGACTCCATAAATGTGGTCAATAATCTTTTGTATACATTATGTTCTGTTAAAATTGGAAATATCCATAACATACCTAAACGTATGTATGTCTTATGCTTCGTATTTTTGTTAGGTTGATGTTATAAGCGAGAAATGTGAGTTGTGACATACATAAAACTAGAGTTATTAGGTGATTTGAGTATCATTTACGTTGCAATAAAAAATTTGACATTTAAGATTGTCATAATGATTACAAACTCGTAATATTTGAGTCTTAAAAGCCATTTTATATTTCAAATTTGGATCACTTTGTTGCATGAAGCATTAATTTTAGAATACTGTTTTTAAAGCCCTGTTTTTCTTTGGCTGTTGTTACAACCGACGTAAAATGCCTTTGAAATACAAAAGTTTGAAACTTTTGATATCATTGATCGTTTACCTAACAGGCGACACAATAAGTGCGACCTAAAGACCATTTCTATGCTAATTTAAGTTGGTCGATGTCATCCAATATGTTAGAAAGAAAAGTGGCATGCACAATATCAAGTTGCATAACATGGTGTTGCGTGTTAATGACCTCTAAATAATGCCTAATATATATAATCTTACAAATTTACTTTATTCATGTATTCTGATGCTTTTTTTGTGATGTACGTTCATTATTTTCTTTTTTTTTTTCTCATTGGATATCGTCATGATCAATGTGACAATGTTCATGTTCTTCCGTAGACGATAATGGTTCTTTGTGTGTGTTACCTCCATGCAAAATTAGTCAAATATTCTCCCCTTTTATGAATATAACATACAACTAAAAATCGAATATCCCTTCACGTGGAAATCCCACAATACCAAATTATTTTTTGTACAATATTTTGTTACTTTTGGATTAGGAAATTATACCATGGTATATAACCTATTTTATGATTGTTCAAATTGGACCTAATCGACATAAATACAAACATGATCAACCTATCTTGATACGGAATTTACATAAAATCAAACCAAACTCGCATATTGATATGAAGAAAAATATAAAAATTCACCTTTAATAAATATCATATTCAAAATATAAATTGATACTAAACGAACACCTCAACAAACGACAGACCTATTTATCGGTCGGTCAAGACCAACCCATCAAATAAATTTAATTACTTAAAATTCTGATCGGGCGGCCCAACAATTTTTTTATGGTTTTGTTTAATATTATGTTGATCACCACAGAAATAGTATTTAAGATCCACCACTGCTTTTACACATATTATACTCTCTCTGTCTCTTTCAATATATCTAGTTTTATTTTTAAATCTATTTTACTAATTTATAGTATTTTGAGACATGAGTCCACCACTACATCTAAGTTTTTTTATTCAAATTATAGTTTTAAGAAAGTATACGTGATAGAAATAACTAAAATCTACAAAGTATGAGGTGGAACAATTTCTATCATAAAACCATGAGCTTCTAGAAAATTATATTTCATTATTTATGATATTAAAATTGGAATAAAAATCGATCACAAATTCTCATATGAGATGGTCTCACGGTGAGATCAGTTCAATTGGGTTGGCACAATGTACATTTATTTTTAAAGTGATGATTTTTTATAGTCTTAAAGTTACCACTTATAACCTTAAAGTGATCACTCACAATTACAAAGTGATCACGTAGAGAAATGAACTTACTTATATGGATTCATCTCATGGTGAGACGAGCTGAAAATCGATATTTTGGTTAGTTTGTCACAATCTATTAGGTCCCCATAATCCTTGGAAGCATAGATATGGTATAGAAATTGAAAAAAATAATAAGTGAAAGTGGTACCAAATGGGCTACCAATAATTGTTCAAGTAGGGGAATAACTTTCGGGCCGCCTAAGATGAGATCATTTCGAAGGTAGTAATTTGCGTAATCGATTAAATGTTGGACCACTTTTCTAAGGACACTCGCACTATCATCATCCTCTCTTTGTCTTTTTGGGCCATACACATCTCATTATTGTGGTCCAGTTTTTCTAATATTGTTTCATTTCAAATTTGAGGAAATTTTCAATAAAATAGTCTCAATGTGAAACAGATTCATAAAATGATCTTAAAATTAATAAATATGTGTTTTTATTCAAAGTAAAATGTAAAGAATACTTTCAGTAACCCGCACAAGCAGAGTTTGGATGGGGTATTTTTTCCGTAAAAGATGTGGACAAATCATACATGTTCCCCTCAAGGAGGGAGTAAAGAGGATGCGCGCAGTCAAGAAACCCCCCAGCTAATACTTGCGCCCATTTGAGGTCGAACCCCTAACTTTCTGCTCAACATGCAAATGCTCTATCCATTGAGCCATAAGCGCTTTTTGGTACTCTGTCTAATTTATCATTATCTCATAATGACTCTGTGCTTAATGAAAATTTGTATTTCTTTGTATCAAAATATGGAATAAGTTTGTATTTGTGAGATTTTTTGTGAAAATTTTAATTTGTAGTATGAAATATGAACTAGTAAAGTTATGTAAACTTCGTATTGTATAAAATATTGAATATTATATATAATATATCTTTTTTGGTGGGACTACCTCAAACAAATAACCGATATTATCATAATATTTACTAAATAAACTATTTAACTCATGAATAAGATCTGTTCGTGGGTGTATAATAATTTGTACTTAAGGAAAAGAACATTTTCAAAGAGTAGGTGAACTTTAGAACATAGTTTTAATCATCAAAACAACATAGCCTATAACATTCTTTAATTCGCATTTTTAGAGTTGATTATTTTTCAAAGTTTGATTCAATCAACCTCTAAAATTACTAGAACGTCATTTACAAGTTTTGAAATAATCAAAAGAATTTCATTGGTGATAAAAAAAGTTTGTTCAACATCTTTAATACTTCCTCCATTCTTTTTTTATCTTTCACTTTGGGTTTTTCACACATATTAAGGAAAATAGAATCTTTGGGTTGTAGTGGGTATTATTTTAATTAAATAGTAGTGTGAAGTAATGATTGTATTGGAAGTATGAGGTTATAGTGGGTATTATTTTAATTAAATTGTAGTGTGAAGTAATGATTGTATTGAAAGTATGAGAGAGAAAATAATTATAAATAAAAAAAGGGGTACAATAAAAGAAAAGGGGGGTTTTAAGGAGTAAAAGTGGGATAAAAACTTTCTAAAAATAGAAAGTATTCTAAAGTGGAAGAACTTTTGAAACTACTAGTTATAGTAATGTGGAAGATCAAAAAAGAACGGAGGGAGTATATCTATATCCATATCTAAAAAGGTCAATTTGACAATATTTTTTATATGAAAGTATTTGTTTTCGTACAATACAATTGTCACAACAATAGGATGAAAAAATGTACAATTGTAAAATTTGAATGGTATGCAAGACAAGCTTTTGATCGTTGATATTTCATTTATAAAAAGTACTCTAACCGTTTTTAGGGTAAGACTTTTTTTAATACATGCATTTGACATATATGAGCATTTGACGTACTCTAACCACTTAATCACAAACTATTCATTTTCTCAATAATCCTCTATTTCTTATAATGTCAATACATTAATATCTACTATTTGGTCACGTTGTTGACGAAACAGTGATGATGAACTAACCTCACAGAAAAGGGACTTGAGATTATTTATTCGAAGAAAGAAGTATTTGAAAAAAAAAACTCAATTCTAATTATCCCACTTCGAAAAGGCAGAAACAAATTGACTAATATATATATATATATTTGCTTACTTGATAGGCTAATACTTATCCAAATGGCAATTGATTTTAGAATGAAACTCATCAAATTTACATGTGTTTAATTTTATCTTGTGTAGGTTTTGTGTACAAGCCCAATTTTATCAAGAAGAACAAAATTGAAAAGTTAAAAAAAAAATAGTGACAAAATAAAAAAATAACGATAAATTAATAAAAAAGCTATTAAACCAGCCATCTTAATTTTGAGCTAATGTTGATAGAGAATAAATCTAAATTTTAAATGCTAGTCTCTCCTATTACCATTTCATATACTTTTTGCACTCTACTCAATTTACTATTTCAATCATAAATAACTCTAATCTAATTATGTATGATTAAAACTTTTATAAGTTAATATTAATAATATTTACACGAAAATGAATCAAACTAAATTATACATAATTATTTTATAAGTTATAACTTAATAGTGAACTGTAGAGAGTATTAATGAAATTCTTTCTCACTATAGTTTTTGATTTGTTAAATTTAGTGGTTATACAAACACTGATTGGTCCAAGACCAGGAGTAGCTAATGAGAAAACATAATAGTCGTCTTTAATGATTCAACTAATCACTCTTAACTAATATCATGAGTTATTTGATGATCCAATTAAATCATTTGCTTTTTGTTTAAGTATATGTTTTCAGTCACTATAAAGTAAATTCAAAACAAATCTGAAAGTGGGTTATAGAATTAATTTCAATTAATTCATGCATTATTTGGTCTGACTAATTGGGTTGTTAAAGGTCTATTAGTGATTATGATTGTATAATTTTAGTTGAAATTACTAAAAATTATTCGTGCCATGGTTAAATTAATTTTTTTAAAATAATTATGAAAATTAATTAACTAATATTTTAGTAATATATTGTAAATTTCTGAATTGGATTCTTAACTAAAGCATTTAATTATTTACATTAAAGAATATTGTTTACTCTTATACTCTATAAACTCTCAAAATATATATATATATATATATATATATATATATATATATATATGATAAAATAGTTGGATTTATTATATTATATGAAAAGTATAAATTCTCGTGTGATACGGTATTATCGTGAGATATTTTCCATAAGTTTTATATCATAATTAATATAGGTCTTAATATATGAAACTTTTATTTTGAAGTCGTCTCACCAATAAACGGTGATTTATGGGAATAACTCATGTATAAAGGATTAATATTTTTGTAATTGAGCAATAATAAATAACACGTATAATGCATTGATTTAGCAGACCAAGAAACACAAAGAACTAGAGCTGCTTAGACTTTTGCTTCATTCTAACTAGTTTACATCGCAACCATTAAACAACATGGCCCCCCAATAATAAAAATTATTTTGCCATCTTTATCCTTAAAATTTAAGTAATTCTATTTTTATTTTGCCCTCTTCTTGCAACTTTATACGCGCTTCTTAGAAAATTTAAGTAATTCTATTGTTTGGCACTCCTAGTCATTCCTCTCTCTCATCGTAAACATGTAATGCCTCCCATTTATGGGTGTCGTTTTTTAAAATTTTAGATTTTGGGCGAAAAATAAAAAGGGTCTTTATATAAATAAATTTTTGTTATTTTTTTTTTAACTATGCATTATATAATTTTTTTTTCAATTATATCAATGTCAAATAAATGTACGAATTTAAAATTATATAATAATAAGATATAAAAATATAATTAAAAAATTATTTTTTAATAAAAAGAATTAACTCAATTTGCGCCCTTTTATGAGCTGGGCCTGGTCGGTTTCACGTAAAAATTAACCTCAAGAACGATCCTGCTATTTATATATAAGTATTTCATTCGACTTTTATCAATATTATCAATCATTCCTTAGGTGTATTCTTTTTATTTTATAAGCTATAAAAATAGACATATAAAATCTTATTCAATTCGTCTCAAGTGCAAATATTATCATTATCAATTTTACATTTATTCAAATGAAACATTTAAACCGATTAGAAAGGAGTAGTATTAATCAGAGAACTGCGTTTTGTACCCTGTATTACAAACTTGTTATTATCTTGAGTTAAAATCTTTTCCATGAATATTATTGCATGTAATAATTATAAGATTAAGTGAATCATTGTTATACTTAATAGATTAATTTCTTCAAAAAGAAGGAGAGGAAACATAACCCATGCTTTACTCATTTATAGGGCCCCCACTAATTACAAGTTAAATGGATCAATTGACTTGTTAGGCAAGAGAAAATGCATTGTAATAAGGAAGAGTCAAAATCAAGATTGCAACAAGAATGGGAGTAATTTCAGCTAAGAAACTAATACTGCTTATAATAATTAATTTAATTAATTAGACAGACAATTTACAACAAAAGAAACCTTCCTTCCTGAAACTAGGGAGCCAAATCAGCACTAATTTTTTTTATAAGAAATGATGAATTTTTTTGTTTTTTCATATTTTTTCTAATAATCTGATTTTTGGGTCAATAAAAACCAAAACATATTAAAGACCCATTAAATCATCATCATCATCATTTTAATCCTAACAAATTAAATAAAAACATTACATAATAAACTAATACATCTATTTTTCATATACTTTTTGAGATCTCATCAACCAAAACTTGTCAAATGACTAAACTACCCTTAAAACCAGCCTGATACCAATCATGATCTAGGATGACGCCCATCAAAAGTCCGGATCGGAACAGGTGCTGCAACCCATGGGTTAACAGGCATGGGTCGATGATGCGCTGTGGGTGTAGGCCTAGGATCCGGATTGGCTTTGGCTTGGGCTTGGGCTTGGGCTTGGGCGGATGTTGAAGAAGGTGGGACCGCCACACGTTCACATGAAGGGCACATGGTAAGAGTAGTTGGTGGGGTCATTTGCATGTAAAATTGTGGGGACAACTTTAATGCTCTAAGTTCTTGAACTTCCTTTTGTAGCCTCCTGTTTTCTTCTGTTAATTGCTCACAACATCTCTTCAAAAATTCACAATCTACTTCTGTTTGTTTCAATTTTGTCCTGAAATTTCACAAAATAAGGACAAATCCGTAAATATTGAATCCTTCTAAGGGTAATTTTGGAATTATAATAAAATAAATATAATTATAAATAAATAATAAAAAATGAATAATGTTCTTACCTTGCTCTACGGTTTTGAAACCAAACTTCGACTTGACGTGGTCTGAGACCAAGACGTTTTGCTAAGGCCAACTTTTGCTTCTGTTGAAAAATAAAAGAGAAAAAATAAATGAGTATTTTATAACATAAAGAGAAAAAGACGAAAATGGCCTTAGAGAATAGAAATGCGTTCTACGTACTGGATTGAGAGTATTATGTTCTTTGAAGCTTTCTTCCAGAATAGCGGATTGATCCTTGGTTAATCTGAGTTTTTTTCTAGAATTTTCTCCACCATCTTCTTCATCACTCAAACCACGAGAAGAATCTCTTTCGACTTCGATTTCATCACCGGCGCCGGCGGTTGTTGTGGAGTCTCTTTCGCCGGAGCTTCTTTTTCCGCTAAGTGTAGAAACGGTGCTGTTTGGAGATGAAACTCCGACGTCTTCTTCATCACCGCCAGCTGCCGGTCTGTTTACGTCGATTCCTCGAAGGAATGACCGGCATGAGTCTGAGTTCCGATCTAAAAATTTTCAGATTAAAAATTTTAGCGAAAAATAAATAAAATCAAGGTTAGTTAATCAGATCTAAAAATAACGGTGAAGTACTGACCGGAAGAAGGAGGGAAGGAATCTGTGCTGCGATTCCATGGAAGCTTCTGGAGAAGAGGAGATGGAGATGCTGCGGAGGAAGCAGCTAAAGAAGGGGCCATCATAAGATTAAGCTGAAGAGGAGAAGCAGCAGAGGACGTCGTTTGAGGAGTAGGTAAATGATTTCTACTATTCAACATCATATTAAACCCAAAATTAGGATTATTACTATTATTATTGTTGTTGTTGATGAGATTGTTCTTCCCAGTAGTAGTATTGTTGTTACTATTAGAAGAACAGCCAAGACTCAAAGATAAACCCAGATCTTCTTTACCCATAAACATCTTGTTTATTGTTGGATGAATATGAATATGATTATTTTCCCTGTGAATACTGATCAGAAAATGCAGGGAAGAGAGAAGAGAGAGAAAGAGGATGAAAATGTGGAGGGGTGAGTGGGAAATGATGGGGAGGTTGGGAGTTGAGGAAAGGGGGGTTATATAGAAAGAAGAGAAATGGGGGAAAATGAGGAAAAAAGGAAAGAAATAAAAAAAAGGTGGGGGCGCAAAGCAGCAAGGAAAGAGAGAGAGGAGTGTAACAGTTCAATCATGACATGTTGTCAGTGTGGAGAGAGATAGAGAGAGAAAAAGAGTTACATTAGCATTAGAGTATTTAGTCGTACCCCCTTTTATTTCTTCAATCATTTCACCTCTGTCCTTTTTTCTGCTCTCACGGAGCATTATTATTAACTTTTTATTTTTTTATTTTTTTATTTTTTTATTTTTTTATTTTTACAGTTGTAAGAGTGGGGTTTATTTTTTATTTTTTTTTCTTTTTTTTGCAATTGAGATTACCATGATCTTTGTCCATTTACTCTTTCCACAAAGATTCGCTATCAAAGAATTTGCAAAAATAGGTGTATAAAGTAGTTTCTACATAAGTTCAAAATAAATAAGATGATTGATATTTATCTGATTTTATATTTAAATTTAAATTTAATTTAATTTTAAAAAAATTTTATATATATGTTAAAATCATTATAAACATAAATATTATTTTCTAACTAACTTAAAACACTCGACTTAAAATTATAGTTTAACTTTAGAATAATATTTATTAATTTTTGATATTTTACTTAGGTAAACAATGTTTATCAAATTAATGAATAAATAAATTTATTTTATTCATTTCCTAAAGTAATAAAGAATACACTCAAAACAGAGTAAATAAACGACGTTGTGAAACAAAAAAAATTATTGATAATAAACCAACTCTCATGAAAATTTTTGCTAAAATTTTGTGCAAATTATTAGAAGACCATTTAGTTATTTATCCATATATTTTTTATTCTTAAATCAACTAATAGATCAAACCTCATAAATCAACTTAAAAATTACTATATATATCATCTACAAATCCATTATTAATGTTAGTAATTCCTCCGTTCCAATTTACTTGCAACGTTTACTTTTTCACGCAGTTCAATACACTAATTTAATTCTTAATATCTCAAATTATGAATAATAAAAATTATAAAAGTTTGATATTAATAATCTTTGCAATGAAACGAATAAAAAAAATTTCACTTGACTATATTTTAACCTATAAATTAGAAACTAATCACAAATTAAAAGTGATGAATAAATAGATTTATTTTTGCCAACGTTAGAACTAATTTAAAAGGGAGGAAATACTTATTTGATGATATTACATATATTCTATTTGATTTGTAGTGAATTTCTTTTGATATTATAAACTCATTTATACACCTTACTTGTTATATTGTTATTCGTAAACCAAAATTATTATTTAGGGCTAAAAGATTTGTATTAAAAAAATTAAAAATTTATGAAAAGGAGGTTAATAAAAAGTTTAAAATTACTTTAGTGTATTCTAATAGGGGGGTAAAGCATAATCTTGGGTTTTGCTTTGCACATTGCATGCGTATGGGTCCTCTGCTGACCGTTGACTGGGAGAAGGTGATTGAAAATAAAGGTTCAAAATTAATAAAGGTAAAGTTGATAGATTAGAGAGAGAAAAATTTGGTTTCCTTTCAGGTGTTTGAAAATGTATTTTCTGTTTTTTAAAATTTTTTTAATGGACTTTCACTTCAATACCCTTCTTTAATGGTACTTTAATACTTTTACCTAAACTTTCAACCTAATTTTTATTTATTACCCTACAATGTTAAAACCAAGGAACTACTTCAACATTTTCCAAAAAGGATAAATAAAGTTGTATTTTTAGCAACATGTCACATTTAATTACCACTACTACTAATCTACTACTCCTACTTCCCTTGTTCTTCAAGCTAAGAATTTTATTTTAAATAAAAATAAAATTTAAATGATATTATTTATAACTTTTTATTTTACCACTAGAAGTAATTGTTACACCTAACGAACTCTTTGATTTGAAACAACTTTTAACACAAATTCTTGTGGGAACAGTTTCTTTGAGAAATCATCTCTAATTAGGTCGACTTATTATATATTTTTTAAAAAATGTTGTAAGTAGACATTAAGAATGATATAAGTAGACATTTAAGTCATTGAAAATAACCATTAAAGATAAAATAAGTATGCATTGAGAACACGATAAGTAGACATTAATCTTTAATGAATTGAGCCTTAAGTACGTCTCTTAAAAAGTCGATCTCTCAAAAGATTAGATGATTTTTTTATTTCAGGATAAAAAAAAAGATATTTTTTCTGTTTTTGTTTATTGGTAAAAATCAAACTCAAATCAAATAGATGAATGAAATACATTCATTAGCACTGGCGGACCTAGAAGGTTGCTTACAACCCCATCTCATCTTCAAAAAATTTTGATGAACTTGCTTGTAGTGAGAGTAGATCCCGCAACCTGTTGCATTTTCTACTAAAGCAACCGACCACTAACTATCTAGTATTTTATGTTTATTTTATTATTAATTTATAATAACAATGTTTAGTAATTAGTAGTCCACCAAAGTCATCTTGACTTTATATGTTCTTTTTTCTTGGTACCAAAATAGGTAATTGCCATAAAATGTCCTTATATAATAAAACTTCTCAGTTTTTTTCTTAATTCTACTGTAAATTTATGGTAAAATTTATAAATTATGATCATTATTAATTTCAAACATATGAAATTATGTGTTGGTAAAATGTACTTTATTAAAATACTATATATTTAGATGTAAATTGATTAAATTTGTAATATATCAATGGTCAAATTCTATACATTAAACTATTTAAACAAGGAAGAGATAAAAAAAAAGATTAATACTTTGTATTATTTAGATTAATAAAGAGAGAGAGTCAAGGAAAAAACAACCTATTATTGATTTCAATAATATTAGCATGTTAATAAGTGAATGCAAATGTAGGGAAATAGCCTTCAAAAAGAGTATCATAGTGTTAAGGTATAAAAAGTTTTTTTAGTGCTACTTAAATTATTTTTAACACAAAATGTAAAAAAAAAAAGAACACGAATTGAAAACTCCAATGCATTGAATTATTTTTAATCACATTATCGTTGTACCTAATTTTTAATCCAAATTTAGAATTCACGCTAATTATACTTTGTTTTTATGTTGCGCAACTCCATACTTTAAGTCTTAGGTCCGCCCTAATGTCAATCGAAGATCCTCTAATTTGGAATAAGTTCCTACACATTATTTCAAATATTTTGTAAATCTTTTTTTTGGATTATTATACTCATTCTCTAATGCTAGATATATTTCACTTTTTTATTTTAAAACATAATTTGAGTATAGATATATTTTATAAAATTTATAGAAAAATATATATCAAGATTCTATATATCAAATCTAATAAATCTAATATGGACATATTTCAAATTTATCAGTGAAAAAAATATTTATAATTTTTCGTAATTAATAATATGAAATAAAACGTATATTTATTTCAAAAAATTTTCAAAACGTATGAAAAGTAAATAAAAAATAAAAAAGTTGACATTACACATAGGGTGATAGGGGCGGTACTTTCTACTACTCATATTGATGAGTGAAACGTGAAAGCATTTAGAATTGAATTAAATTTAAGCATTCACAAAGGGAAGCAGCTCACGAGGATTAACATTATTATGACACCCAATTAAATGATTCATTATATTGTAGATGTTTCATGACTTCAATCTCACGCATAAATGAAAGTTACTACGAGTCTATAACTCCACTATTTATGTGATTGTTATAAATACTTCTATCAATTAAGCATTTCCCATATTTGTTTGAAACTTGTTCTATAATCTTATTCAACAATTACATGTTGACCATTATTTTATTTAAAGTCAAGTGTAACTCAAATTTTTATTACTTCTAATTAATATTTCTCTCTCCCACTCACTATATATCATTTATGTGAAAAAGTTGTCACATTATAAATTAAAATAATATAAAATAAGTGTCATAAAAAAGTCAAAATCATTTATCCAAGACTAACTCTTTGCCCCATGAGTTAGCTACAACACACTTTGGCACAATATTTTAAATTTTGATAGTAATTAATTATTTTGGGAGAATTGAATTTTGTCTTAATTGGAGTATGTACCTTTTTTTCCGATAAGGTCATGGATTCAAATATTATACTCCACCCCCTCTAATCTCAGTCTACCCTTAATTCAACGTTCTCTTTTTGTTTCCTCATTTGAGTTCAATTATAATTTTGATTTGTCTTACTTATTTTGCATCATTTTTAATTTTAGAAAATAGTATATTATTTTCTTTTATTTTCATATATATATATATATTTTTTAAATGAAATGAACCGAGTAGTATCCCATTTAACTTCTTCAATTTATTTATAGTAGTATACTAGTATGCGTATATTTTTAAAAATTTCTGAAAAGAGAAAATTAGGTGGAGAATGATAAAATTAGGTAATCTAGCATAATAGAGAGTAAGATGAGATAAAAAAGAGGGCATCAAAGCAGAAAGACAAAGAGAGCACCAAATTAACCAACACCAGAAAACACTATCATATCACACCTTCGTGATTCTAACATTAATTACATTACATACACTGGCCCACATCAGATTATAGACATGACCCTTCAAAGTCATTTGTAAAAAATTATGAGCCATTGATATTTAAGACTTAGAATCAAGGGCTGTGATTCTCTAAGAACTGAAACCTTGCCTATGATTGAGTAGACTATTCTAACCTAACCTAGGGAGGTTGGAAGGGGTGTTAAATTTATATTTGTGTAATTATGACTATAAAAGTAAAAAAGATAAAGGCATAGACATTGACAACCATCAAATCATGAGCAGATTGGATGGCCATGATTGGGGGAAAAACACTACAGATCAAAACCTCATCATATTGCCTCCATCACACTTGGCCCCACCTTCATCTTCCCCTCTCACTAATCCAATTACTCCCTTCATTGAATAATCGAATCATTGTATTTCTATAAATTAATATTCCCTTCGTCTCTATGAGAATGCATTTATTTTATTTTAGGTGAAATTTGGTTGGTAAATAAGATAAAAAATAAGTAAATAATAAGAATAAATAGTTATGATAGAGAGAAAAAATAAGATTATAGGTGAGATTTAAAAAAATAAAGTAAGATCATTACATTAAAAAAAAGGTGCAAAATAAATAGAAGAACTAAAATTAAAAGAGATGCAAATTAAAAGTGATAGAAAAAGTACTAACTAAGGATTTATGACTTTAATGCAATATAACCAAAAAGAAAATAAGGCATTAATTTAATAGGAGAGTATATATTATAAAAGTATCCTTTATTATTAAAAAAATGGAACTAATTAACTGACTAACTGAGTTGTATTCTTGTGAAATTATTATCTGTTCGAAAAATATTATACAAGTCTTCAGCCTTGACATTTAAATTATCTTATTTAACTGTAAATAAAAAATCAGAGTAAGAAAAGTGAAAAAAAGACAACCATATAATGATTATAATTATTAGATTAAAAAATTAAAATAAAAAAAGAGGAGCAGAGTATGAGCACGACTGCACGAGGGGTGTAGATCTCCCGACAAAGGAGTCTCTTTCTTGAGCCTTTTCCTCATATAAATATTTTTGCTCTAATTATTTATTTCTTTTTTCTTCTTTTCTTTTCCTTTCTTTTTTAATTTACTTTTTCTAATTTTAAGGTTTGGAGCGTGGACTTCACTGCCAAAAGAGCTTAGGATTCCGATTCGTTGATGAATTAGGAGCGTGTAAATTACGCTTTTAATGAAGGTAAAGCGGAATAACCTTTCCTCTTTTTAACTAAAAAATAAAAAAAGTTACAAATAGATTTTCCACATTTTATGTTATTAATTAATTGTGGTAAGTATCAAATAGAAGGTAAGAACAAAGTAAACATTGGACAAAATAAATTGTTATTAACATCAAAAAAAAAATTAAGTTTAAAAAAGAAAATGTATGTTTATAATCGAAATATTAATTTGCGAATTACAGCCTGAAAGTTGACAAATTTGCGAATTAAAATCTTAATGTTTATTTTTTGCAAATTACAACCATCAAACTACTTAAATCTACAGTGTTCATGGCCAAATCAAAGATTTTCGACCATTTTAGTGGTCAGAATTTTAGATTAAGTATTCGAAATTATGGGATTTGGTCTAAATGTTGTAGCCTGTGATTGTAATTCGCAAAAGTCCTACCCTTTAAGATTGTGTTTTATAAATTATGTCAACCTAATTAGTCTTGTGTTAGTTGGAGCATATACTTTTTTTTCAAATAAGTCTTTTTCAAGTAAAGTCCTAAATTTGATTTTTACTTTACTCAGCATTAAAAAAATGTGTCGTAAAATGGGTTATGTAATTATTTATTTATAGTAACTTGGTATTTTATGAAAACTAATAAGCTTTTTCATTCAATCAAATTGTTAAATATAATTTTTAGTTTGAAACAAATAGTAGTAATTTAAGTGATTTTTTTCAAAAATATTGTAATTTATGAAAATAATTCCCACTTTATGTCAAAAGGAAAAATAATTCTCTATCTACCGTCCATGTCAAACAGATTTTTCAAAAAAATATATTCAGAGCAAACCGCCATTTTAGATGACGATTTGGTAATTTTACCTTTGCTTTATTCTATAATTTTTAAAAAGCAACACAAATGCTAAAAATGTGGGGCACATGTTTTGATCCCACAGCCTCACAGCTTAGCAACTTAAGTGCTAATCACTAAAGCAAAGAAACTTCTATGAAGAAATAATACATACGCGCTAATTTAACTTTGTATTTTGAGATGAGGTAAATCTCAAAATTATTACACGAAGCAAAAAGAATTATACTAAAATAAACCGCCATCTCAAATGGCGTTTTGGTGTTTTCATAACCAACAAAAACCACCACCTTAGATGACGGTTTAGTAATATTATAATTTTTTTAAAGTGCTGTTTTAAATAAAACGCCAAGTGAGGTAGCGTTTTATATTAGATGTTACACCAAAACCGCTGTTTTAAGTGGCGGTTCTAGCAAAAAATGGCAAAAAAAATTTTCTCTCACCAGTCCTACGTGGACGGTAGATAATAAATTATTTTTCCCTTTAACGTAAAATTGAGAATTATTTTCTTAAATTACAATATTTTGGAAAAAAATTCGATTTAAGTTGAACAAAAAAAAAGTGGAATTTTGAAAATAAAAAAAAGTAGATGAAATTATAGATGGTCCTACAAAATGATAGTGCAGTGGATTAAGCAGATGAAATGTCCAAAGAGAATCCAGATGAGTTATTAGAGTGGTATGATTGCATATGGAGGGAGGCTGTATATCTGCATACATACAGGCCTTGCAATTATGACCTTTTTTATACCCTCCCTTATTTGATTATTTTCCCTTTCCTTGTTTTATTTCCTTTCTTTCCTGTTTCACTGTTTCAGCATTGCTATTTGTACAACTACTCCGATCCTCTATGACTACTCAGTATCGTATTTTTCTACTTTAGAAGTAGGAGTATATATTTTAAATTCAATCAAACCCATGCATACAAAAATAATACCTTTTCTGTTGAGGCGGTTCGTCCCAAGTATAATTCACTATAATATAATTTGTTTTTAATAGGATATGTTTAACAACATTAAATTTAAAGTCGCTATTTTAAATTTCTAATTGTATATATATATATTGAATAGACCTTTTTGCGGCATGGGATCTAGTGACATTTGTCATAAATGTCACTATAGACTACAATAACAATTATATATACCATTAAAGGACAAATACATGTCACTAAATCACTTTATAATAGAACTTAAAATATAAATCAGTGGCATTTTTTTAAGGCCTTTAAATCTATTGTAGCGAAAAGTTAAACTTTTGTAGTGATTCTCATGTAAATCAAAGATAGAAATGAAGAAAAAGAGGAAAATAAATACATATTCTTATATGTTATAGTTGAATAAAAAAAATATTTGGTTGAAATTAAAATAAAGTTAAATATTTTAATGGTAATTAAAGAAGTAATATGAATCAAATATAAATCAAAAATGAAACAAAGTTCATAGATGGATTAAAAAAACATAGCAAAATTTATAAAACTGACTAAAAAATGGTACAATTTCCATTAGACGTAGAGAAGTTATGACCTTGTGGCTTTGTACATAGTATATATCTTTTTCATAAACAAAAGTTATTCTATGTCTTGATCATGAAATTGCATATGATTTTATTTAATTTGTTTCATATTATTCTATTGGAGTACAATTTTTTTCACAATGGTTTCAATTTCTTTTTTCTTCTTATCTAAAAATTCATATTCTTAATTTGTCTTGTCAAACTACTAATAACAAAAATCATATGCATTAAATTTAATCAATCAAACAAAAATTTAAACTAATTGTTACTTAAAAGGCTAAAAATATAGTTGCAGTATATTATATTGTACTATATTATATTATTATTATTAGTAGTTGTTATTGTCATCGTTGTATGATAAAAAGACAATTTAAAATGAATTTTATAAAAGATAATTCTCTAGAATTTTTGGGTTGATATTCTCAATACAATAAGCAATTCCATTTGAAATTAAACTTAGATTTCTCAACCACAAAAGACAATTAAGTAGTAAAGAGGGCAAAGCTTATCATTTATTGGGTGATTAGGGTCGGGGAATCATATAGCAAAGGTTTGCAACCACAAACAATATGTCAAAATTTTATTATATTTGAGGGAGACTTTCTCATGTATCAACCAATATGAAAGATATAAGTAATTAATGATAAGAGAACAAATTAAGGTGGTTGGTCAAGATGTACTATCAATTTGGTGCTTCTTGTATTATCAACATTTAGTTGATTGAAATTTGTAAAGGTGGAGTGTGCTTAAATTTATTTTATCATCAAAAAATTTTAAATTTGAGTTCACTATTAATATTTTTAAAATTTGTACTATCAAAAAATTTATTTCAACCTTAAATAAGTCAGTTTTTGATTACCTTTTTATTAAGCTGGATATCGATGAGTTAAAAAATAAAATTATATAAAATCAAAACTTATAGAATTAGAATGAAAGTTAAGAATATTCAAACAAATACTTAATAAGTGTAATCTTTAACAATACTCCAATAGAAGTGTAGTATAATGAAAAACTCAGTACAATGATCAGTTGAAATGCCTCATAGTAAATAATACTCCCTCCACACCATTTTAATTGTCACATTTTCTTATTTGGCAAAATCATATCAATTGTCACATTTCTATTTTTGTCAATTTTTTTTTACCTAAATATCATTAGTTTACACAAGTAATTACGAATATACCCCCATATACCTTACTTACTCAACTACCCTTCACTACTTATCCAACTACCACCTTTTTAATGGACCCCACACCACCCTTAATAACCGTGCCCAAGCAAATGGGACAATTATATTGATGCGGAGAGAGTATAAAAAATATTAAAATTTTCTTTATTAATAATATTATGTACATAAAAATATCAAGGTAGTATTCAAATCTCATAATATAAAAGATGAAAATTGATTTAAAAATGAGAATTAATAATTGGAATGTACTTCAACTCCATATAATGAAGGGTAGATGTGGTGTTAAAGTTGGAGAAAAGAGACATTCAATTTTTTAATTATATATTTTTTTTTTTGAGATGAAGAGACATTAAATTTGGGACACTCAAAATTGGCATGAAGACATTGAATGAATAGAAACATTGGTAGGAGGTAATGAAGGGTGGGAAAAGGGGGCAGTACAAAGTAGAAACACCATAGTCCCAATAGCTAAGCCTATGAGTAATGTGAGTCATGTTAACAATGAAAGGAGTGGGGCCTTAAGGAAGGTGGTAAGGGGCATGGATGGGTGGGACTTCACGTGGGCGTTGGGGTCCCTTTGCGAAAATGAAGGAATGCATGGGTCATTTTTAGATAACGACATACTTTTAATAAATACTCCTTTCTATTCTACAAATTATACAAGTGTATCACAATAAATATTTACTCCCCTATTAATTTCAAGTGTCTTTTCAAAAAAAATATATCTATAATTTCAAGTGTTATATTGTAAATTTTTTTGTACTGTTTACCTATTATTCTTACTGTGTAATTTTTATTTTATTATTTGATATATATTTTATACGTGGAATACGTACACTAGATATGATGATAATGATGATGATAATGATGATAATGATGATGATATAATTGATATATGATCAATTGAGATTTTATTCGATTCATCTAAATGTAAGTTTATCCAAATTAATGTTTTTTAATCATGTAAACTTGAGAAATATTTGTCAATTGTTAAATTAAAACTCACTAATATTTTCTTGTTTTGTTTCACAAAAAATCGATGGCATCAATGCTGATATGGCAATGCCATTAGCCATATATATAAACGTATAATATTATATTTTTCTTGAAAAATGATATTTATGACATTTTTTCTTAAAAATCTGGTCTAAAGTATTGACTAAATTTATTTCTTAGTCTTTAGTAATTGGCCAAATAAACCGCATCCCAAATTTCATTATCTCTTTGTATTTATAGTATCGTTGGTCTTCAATGAAAATGTTTTATTCTTTTCATATCTCTAGCATTCCATTTTCCTCCCTCCCCAACGTACAATGAGAAAATCATTATATTTGATAGAGTATATATAACATATTTTAAGACTTTAATTAAAAGTTTAAGTTTTTGATTGAGTTAGTTGTTAGAGTATATATAACATATTCTGCGACCTTATCAAAAGTTTAAGTTTTTTGTTGAATTGGTTAAGGTCTCAGGATATATCATATACTCTATCAGTAATACTATGTATAACTCATTTTTTACTACTATTGTGAGAGACCACTTCACAATGATACGAGTATACGACCTCAAACAAGAAATTCATATATTCATAATATATGAAGTATTAGATAAGCTATTTAATCCAAGGATAAAATGATGTGTCTCTTGATGAGACCGTCTCATACAACAATGATAAGATGATGCGTCTCTTGATAAAACCATCTCATACAACAATTTTTTCTTATTCGTATAGTTAAGAAAAGTTAATCAAATATGAATTTTTTTTGTCTGTTGAATTGAAAAACTTGAGATATTATTTGAATAATTTCAATACATATATTTAATATCATTAATTTTATTTTTAATCAAGCAAAACCTAATATCCATTAAAAAAAATATATATATGTTAAAAATATCAATGGCAGAACTTAAGTATGGGAAAGGGGTATCCTCCCAATTTTTTTTCATATATAAATAAAATACTAGAAGTATACTCCATCCCACCGTTATTTTTTATTATTCCCATTTACTTTTTGCATAATTTTCAACGCAATTTTCGTGCCTCAATATTTCTAAATACGCATTATAAAAAATTATGTAAAACATATGATAAAAAGGTGTAAATTAAGACGAATCTAACAAGAGTTTACATGAATATATTTTATCACCTACCTATGTCTTAAATATTTTAATCAAATTTCTCTCTCCAAAATAAAATATTCTAAACGAGAAGAACATTAGAAAACAAAAAGTGTATAATATAATAGATGGAATATATATAAGGAGAACTATAATCAAATGTTACCTTTAGTTTGATTAGAGGTAGAATTAATGGTTTAATTATTAAGAGGTTAACAGTTTAAATTAGGTTTCTAGAAAATCTTTATAGGTAAGAAATAATAAAATTAATCATTTTTATAAGCGATGACAATTAAATATATGTCATAAGTGTAAAAATATTTATTTTCCATTATACTAATCTTTGATTATCGATTTTTTAACCTATATTTTGAGATTTAATTCTTTATCTCTTTTATGACTCGATTTAAATATTTACATTTTTACTTTTTAATTTTCACTCAACTTTACCCTTAATAATCACGGAGATAGGAAATATTTACTTATTTCGATTTAGAGTAAATATTCCAATTGGAATTTATACAAATATTAACGAAGGAAAGAGGTCGCTATAAAAAAATATCTACATCTACATTTTCACATGTTCAAATAAAGGAGGGATCTAACAAAAAGGTATCCACATATATAAATTAAAGAGCAGATCACAACAAAAAAGGTATACATATATGTCAGAAAATTAAAGTGAACTGGCTTTTAAAAGAAGTACTTCATCCCTTCTTTTTCACTTGTATTAAATCTAACTTTTGCACTATTCATTTTTGATAGTATTTTACAGCTATCATACGAGTAAAAAAATAATTAAGTGGAATCTTGTTTTATTTATCTCATCGCGTAATTTCATAATATCAAATTAAGGAAGTATAATTTTTTGTTATTTATAATTCTAAATATAAACTATTCAAAAAATACATTAGACCGCAAAAAGGTGTTTGAGCGTGAGTAAAAAAAACAGGAAAATAGAATATTTGGTCTAATAATATAGAAGTATACTTTCTCCTATGGAGCCCAATGCACTAATTAATTTTTAATATCTCTAATTATATATGATAAAAAATATAAAAATTTAATATTAATAATCTTTGTAATGTAATGAATCAAATAAGATCACTTGACTAATAATTTATAGATTAAAAACTAATTATAAATTAAATATAAAAATAAATAGTATCATTTTTTTAATATTGTAAGTAATTTAGAAGGGAAGAAATTTAAGATATATGATGGAGTAAGGTGGAAATGTGAATATAATAAAAGTAAAGACAAGTACTCTTCAAGTGGGGAGATCACGTGGCCCAAACATGTTGTGCTGGTATACACGTGGGCTCATACCCCTCCCATGCAAAAAGAAAAAAGGAATTTAGAAAAAAGTATTTCTTTTTCATATTTAAAAAACGTATAATTAGAAAATAATTAAAAAATTTGTAGTCATAATTTAATGAAGAAAGTGGGATCCACGTTAACGGCAAACCCACCCGATCGTGCGTGTAATGTTGTCCCTCCATGACCCGACACCGTCTAAGCTTACAATCATTTGCCCTCTCTTTCCATACTTGGTAGGAGTAATTTATTTCTATTGTTCTCGGGTATTGAGTGTTATTTCCACTTTTAATTGATTTTGATATTTGTATTAGTATTATCAATTACTCTTTAGTTTTTATATTTGTGATTGATATTAATTTATTGGTAGAAAAATGACATTTTAATAATAAATTTAGAAAGACAAAAAATTTACTTAAAATGACACTTTTAATAATAAATTTAAAAAGATAAAAAATTTATTTTTTTTATGTCTAATCATATTAGACTTAAACAAATATATACTAATATTTGGGTAAATTAAAGAAGTACTAGTAATGAAACATATTTTGTACTTCTACAATTTGAAGAGATAAAGAAAAAGTATCAAAAATATGTATTTATGAGAAAATTTTGAACAAATGAAACAAAAAATAAATTAAATATATACATAAGAATTAAAGATCGATTGTAAATATTAAATATAATTAATATGAGATAAATTCTACAACACAAACTAAAAATAAAAATGATTCTAATTTTATGTACAAAAAGAATCGTCTATTCGTGCTAATGATTTTATTGCAATTAATTAGTTGTGTGTCCTAATGAGTTAATCTAGTGGGTAGTTTGTAGGGGAGGTATGGAAATTTGAATTTACTCCTATTTTCATCAAATTTAAAGTTCTACTCATTAAATTTTACACATTTGTTAATAAATTATTTTAAATTTTAATATCTCTAATTCTATTTCATTTAAAATTATAAAAATTTAATTTTAATTAATTTACATTAAGATGAAATAAAAAAAATTTTACTTAATTATATTTTAGCTTATAAATTGAAAATAAAATAAAAATTAAACTGATTGGTGAAAAGTATCAAAGAATAAATGAGACATTTGTTCACAATAATAATAGGTGGTATCTTTAATGTTTTAAACATGCTAGTTACGTAATCTAGTTTTTAAGTTGCTACACTTATGTTTTCGAGCTCTTCAATTCAAAATATAATCCTAAATATTTTTTAATATGTATAATGAAAAATTCTAAAAAGTTAATTTTATGAATTAATGAATTATGATGAAGCAAACATAATCACACTTAATTATATTTTAGATTATACATAAAAAAGTATAAACAAGATCTGCTAATGAACAATTATTGCTATAATAACCGTAACAACTAAAAAGATCCAGACGAAGTATTAAATGAAGAGAACGATTGAAAAATAGTAAAAAAAAAGGTTTTTGTATGCAAAGAAATTAGTATATTTTATTTCCAAATATAAAAATATTGTAAATTAAATGAGAAAATCTAAATAAAAATATGTGGGAAATTGAGATGAAGAAAACAAGTACATATTTATCTTCATGAATTTGTTATAATCTTTTCTTTATTAAATATTGTTCTTCGCTAGTTTTGTTTATCTTAATTATTTGTTTATTTTATTTTATTTGTTTAATTATAATTGATAGTTCATTAATTAGATTTGAAATTCCAATACTTTTACTCAAGCCTACAAATTACAATTTAATATAATATTTTCATATCTGAAAAATAGTGCAAATGACAATTAATAATGTGGATAATATATTTTTACTCCATCTTTTGGAATTTGTTATACTACAACATATAAAAACATTTCATTTTAAAATATATTATGGAGAAAACTCGAAATGACACAAAAGTACGTAATATAGGTATTTGATTGGGTACAAATTGATTATAGGGTCGTCAATTATTGCGAAGGGACAAGAATTACATGAAATTCTCCAACAATTTTTTTTACCGAATCTTTGGGTTGTATTTTGCTTTGACATTTGGCTTTGTCAAACAATTAAAAATATTATTGATAATTAACTTATTGATTTTTTTGGTCAACTAAAAAACTGTTTAGAGTTACATTGTTATTTTACATTTTAGACCACATCTTAACAACCAACTTTAAATTTCATTAAACAATATCACCATTTAAATGTCTAAAAAGAAGTAACTTTATAACTAATAAAAAAGTGAATATTACCAATTAGTCAAACAAGCTAACTCAATCGGTTACTGTCACATTTAAATTATTATCTATAAGTTTATATTATTTTGCAATAAAATGTCAATTGTAATAGTTTTAATGCAACGAAGAAGTAATAGTTAACATATAGATAAAGAGGATGAATAAGTGAATAACGTTTATTTAAGAAAATAATAAATTATCCTTATGTAATCTCGTTTTATAGGACGACTTTTAAGATTTTATTGATCATTTTATTATTTTATTATTTTATTATTATGTATTTTTTTATAGTTATTTGCAAATAACCATTATTGATTAGAATTTTCTATTTTCATAAATACCAAAATTACCCAAGGATGATATTAGCACACATATTAATAAAAATACTGAAAAATGACAAACATCATCATCAGAGAGCATTGACAAATTGAATTATTTTAATGGATGATAGTTGATTAATGACAATATTCACCTAATTTAAAATTTATTTATTTTTAAATTAGAACTAAATTAGGTAAAGTATTTATGTAAGAGTATTTTATTATTGTAACTCTATATATCTAACCTAGAATTTGATATATTTAATTAAATGAAGAAGTGATGTATTCGATAAATCTTTTTAAAAAAAGTAGTATTTAATTTTTGCTTTAAAAAGTCATATATTAAATAAATTTAATCTCAATAATATATACTCATCGAAGAGAAAGTAGTAAAGTTTTTAAAAAATGGTAATAAATAAAAAAAAGAGAATAAATTGTGTGGATGAAATTAAAAGAAAGTTAAAATGTATAAATGAAAGTATAAGAAAGTAATAAGTTATCATCCAAACAGAGAAATAATGCAAATTAAATAAATAAAAAAAATAAAAAATAATGTAAATTCAATGTGACGAAAATAGTACTTGCTTTATTCTTTAATACTCCCTCCTATTCAGCTTAGGTGTCCCATTTACTTTTGAGACAGTGTACATTTATCACTCTTAAATTGCATTTTATTATTAATCTGGAAGTTAAAATATAGTCATGTAGGATCTTATTTGATTCGTTTTGATGTAAAGATTATTAATATCAACTTTTTATAATTTTTAATTATACATAACTCGATTTATTAAAGATTGAATAAGTATATTGGATAGAGTGTATAAAATAAATGAGACATTTAAAATAAATAGGAGAGAGTATTATAGTTTTAAATAATTAAAACTTATAAATTCTTGTATTGTAGGAGTTTTTTTTTGAAATAAAAAGTTGAAAAAGTAGACGCAAAAAGCATGATAAGCATGAAGCGTAAGCAAGTGGCATAATTATGACTGCAAGGAAAATAAAAGAAATTAATAAGTCAGACAAGAAATGATTGCACCCATCACTAATCTATCTTACTCGCAGACTCCAACTATGTTTCATGTATTTTGGTCCCCTCATCTTACTTTCTCTTCTTTGTCATTGGATTCTTTTGATTCGAATCCAATCTTTCACTAACTTATTAGATAATCATCATATCAAACTATATTTTATTCCCTCCCCTCATAATTAAATATTTTAATTTTTTTTATCCACTTATTGATTGATATTGGATTATTGGCAATTTAGCTTGTTTGACCAGCTGGTCATGTTGGCTGTTTTGTTGATTTTTAAGTAAGATTAAAAAGTTAGCTGTTTGTGGAGGTGTTTTGTAAATTTGTTTATTGGTTGTTGACTGTTTATCAAATAAAAAGTAGGTCAACAAGCCAACAAGTCAACCTAAAATGCTAATTGGAGTAGTATTTTCATTTTGGCTTAGAAGCCAGTTTTTCAGGTCCTTTAAAAGTCATTTAACAAAAACTTTTTTGGCTGTTTGACAAAGCAACAAGTCAAAAGCCAAAAGATAACTAAAAAGTTAAACCAAAAGCTAAGAACCAAATAGCCTCATTGTAATTTAAATATTTTTGATGGTAGTATGTTAAAAGTTATAAAAATTAATATTAAGTAAATTAATATTGAAAGAATCAAACAATGTCTTGATTAATTATGTAATCTCTCTGTTTTATAACGTGCTTCTCGTTTAGAATATTTTATTTTGGATAGAGAAATTTGATTAAGATATTAAAGACATATATAGATAATAAAATATATTCATGTGAGATCTCTTAGATTTGTCTCAATGTATTTAGAAATATTAAGGTTTAATATTTACTTTGAAAATTGTGTAAAAATTAAACGAGAAGAACTAGAAAAAACAAACAGAGTATTAACTTATAAAATGAGAATAGAATACACACTAAAAGTGATCGATAAATAATGCCTAAAACAAATAGAACATTTGATCATAATAAAAAGGAATGCAACTCTACTAGCGTTTCATTATACTTCCCACATATTAGTTTTTGCGCAATTCAATACATTATTTAGATTATTTATATCAAAAATTACGTATAACTAAAAAAATTAAAAAATTAATTAAAAAAATGCGATTAAACGATCAATACTTTAGTTTGGTGGGGATAATATTAAATGACTTCTAAGTTGTTTATCTTGCTGATGATGACACTGGTTGGTTTAAAATTTTAAAATTAATGCTATGCCTGAAAAAAATAATTTTTGTCTTGTTAATGATCTTGAACCAAGTTAATTGAGTTGAGTTGAGTTGAGCTGAGTCAACGTACAAACGTTAAAAAGCACTCTACAAAAGACACCCTGTATTTAAACGTAACCCTGTCTAACAGTCTAAGTGCTTTTATATTTTAATAGAAATATTTATCTTCCTTTGCTATGTTATAAAGTATTTAGGACAATGATTCTAATAAACATAGAGGGATTTTAAACATGTGAAACTATTGAATTACTCTCTAAGAATAAAGAAAAAATTACTTAAAATAATTCAATTTATTTGTGATTTTTCTACAATAATCACACCTATTGATTAACCATAAATAATCCCAACTTTGAGGAGTATTTTCCTAGAGTAAACCCAGTGACCGGATGAGTTGTTATAGCAAGTTTTATTTTTTAAAAAAAATAATAAATTAAAATAAAATTTTTAAAAAAATATTACAAAAATGATAAAAATATTTATGATTTTTTTTTATTATTTAGAATTTTTAATGTAAATTTTTATAATTTTTCTCTAATTTTAAATTAATTTTTAGTTAACTTTTTTAGTGAATTACCTATAATAACAGGTCATTGGGTTATCCAAGTTTACCTTAGGTAAATACCTTTTAAAGTTGGGATTATTCATAATTAATCAATAAGTGGGATTATTGTAGAAAAATCATGAAAAAGTTGAATTATTGTATGCAATTTTTTTCATACAATAAATCTATTGCTTTTAAAATGATTTAATTGTTATTTTAATAGAAATAAAATTGGAATGTAAATGTAAACCCATGTTTTGGAATGCCTTTTACATGGTTGAAAAACAAGATTCATTAATTAAGTCATTTGAAAAGGTTAATAGTTAGTAAAACACTACTAGTACACGCCAATGACTTTAATCATCAAAACAATTATAGTCAAATATTCATTATTGCACTTGGTGAAATCAGGGAATTAACATTACTTTTCGACGATGTCGTTTTAAGGGCTCTGATCCGCGTTCACAATGCTGCTTGATGAGGCTACATATAAAGATATAAATCCATTGTTTTGATACTTTCTTTGTTACCCCTTGCCACATTTTTTTTCACATAAATTAATTTATATTTTAATATTAAATACTTTCTTCGTTTCATATTGCTTGCATCAAAATAGTTTTTGCACTATTTATCATTTTATTTTGATTTATATTTTTCAGCTGTTATACGAGAGAAAAACATAGTCAGGTGGCATCATGTTTTATTCGTCTCGTCGCATATTTTCATAATATTAAATTATAAATTTTTACTATGCATAAATCTAGATATAAACGATTTGACAGATGCATTGAATTGCGTAAAAAGATGTTTGATGCAAACATTTTGAAATGGTGGAAATATATTCATTTTGATTGAACGAAAAATTATGAAAATGACAGTAAAAAACTACTTCTATAATTTAAAAAGAATAAAATAAGTTCGTACTTATATGATTATATTATTTTTTATATGAATCGAAATTATCGAAACACAAATAAAAATAAATAATGCTACTATTTAAATGTAATGCGTACTAAATTGATTTGAAATCTAATAAAGAATTAAATAGTACTCCTAAGAGAGATAATTAATAGTGATATTCATTTACGATTGATTATATTGGATGAAAACACGATGCGTAATGAGAATTGGTAATTTATTACATTTTGACTATAGAAAGATTCTTTAACTTCCTATTATTTTCTCACATAAATGACCATTATTATATTTTATTAATAATATTATGAGTTATCAGGGTAGTGAAATAAATATAAATACATTTATGGGTATTATTTCATCCGTTCCATTATATTTATTACACTTGCTTTTTTATGCAATCTAATGTGTTACTTTGGTTTTTTTTATATTAAACTATACACATCTAAAATTATAAAAAGTTAATATTATGAAAGTATGTAATTAGACGATTCAAATAAAATTCTACTTGACTATATTTTTGCTTAAAACAGTAGCCACAATATATAAAATAAATTTGAACAATAAATAATACTAATAACGGAAATGTAGCAAGTATTTCAAAACAAAATAAGTTTATAAATTTGATAAAAAAAAGTCGGTTGAATAAAAGGGGACATAACTCTAGAAAAATCAAAATGAAACGGGCAAGTAATGAAAATTACAACACATTTAATTATAATTAATAATTAATATTATTTCAAAGAGTTTCCAACTAGTAGAGTAGTACTAGTGGGCCATGTTATGTCGTTGCGATTGCACTTACACTCTCATATGTTGATATTTAGTCTCCATTTGATGTATTTAGTTGGTTATATGCATTTATATTATGGGCGAAATACATTAAATATAATGATGATGAGTTGGCTATACATAATATTTATAATTATAAGCAATAAATTTACATTTAATACATATTTAATTTAATATGACATAATAAAATAATGTTTCAATCAATATATATGTAAGATTTTAGTTTAAGGTTATGATATTTTTATTAAAGATTATAAGATTTTAATATATGTTGGATTTTTAATATGTACACAATCCCGATTAATATGTATCCATTAATATATGTAAGATTTTTAAGTTTAAGGTAAAATTATGATTTCAAATAATAGTAAAAGAGAAAAAAAAATCTATATGTTACGTTTAAAATTATGATTTTTAAATTTGCTTTAAATTTTTTATTATTATATTTTCTTTAATTAATAAAATTAAATGATGAAACTCCACGCATTACAACGTAACTTAGATTCGGCCATAATTTAGGCAATGAAATCCTCAACTTAATCAAATTAATTAAATAATAATTAAACATAACTTATGAGGATGCCCCTTTTTAGGACATAAAAAAAACTTGTTTTATGAGAAATCATTAATCAATAAAGTTGTAGGTCTAAAGCTAAGCTAATGGGTGATATAAAAAAATAAAAACAATTTGTCAAAACAAACAATGAAACCATCACATGGTGATTATTTTGCAAATCATCACAAATCATGATCGTTATGTACGAGAATTTGACCGCATTATCGTGGGCCTCATCTCAATTATAATTAATTCAATTTTATTTTCAACTAATTATGCCGACACAAATCCGTCTCCTCATCATGCACTTGATGTTTCAAATTGTTTTTTTTTTCCAGTTTGAGCTAGTTTTATAAAAATGTGTATAAAATAAATAATTTTGATCAAGAAAAAGTGAAGATCATAAGTATTAAAAAAATATATAAAAAAAATATTTTAATAAACTTAGTTGGTAGCATTTAGGAACTATAAATAATATAAAAATACTAAAATAATTTTAACTTAATTCTAAATTAAAGCTCTTTCTATTCAACTAATTTTGCCCTATATATTAGTTTGGATGACTCATGATTTTATTAAAGCATCTATATTTAAGTGATTTGACAATATCATGACGATAAATATAATTAATTTTTTGAAAAACACTCTTCCGCTTTATTTTTGTTTGTTCATTTAAAATTTTTCACTTATGAGAGAAATTTAAATTTAATTTTTGTCGTGTATATTCAAGCCAAGATATATTTATGTGGGATCTAGTTAGATTCGTATTGATGCAAAGAATTTTAATATATAATTTTTGCAATTTTTTTTATATGTATTATGAAATACCAAGACTCAACATTTACGTTGAAATACATAAAAATGTAAAGTGAAATAAAAAGGTAAATTTGCCTAAAATGATAATAATTCACACCAAAAAAATCATACAACTTACAACTCACAAGTAGAATTTGAAAGTGGGTCCAAAACCATGAAGTGGTGGAAAATAATTTCAAATCTACTTATACTTCTATGTGACATTAACTCAATATATATATTTTTTAGAATATGACCTTATTACTATTATTCATACTCATATTTTTTATTCTTTTTATTTCAAAGTAGTTTACCATTGCAAATTTGTAATCCATAATATTCAATATTTTTTACTCTATTCTAAAAATAAATGAGACAATTTCACTTAGAATAGAGTACTATCATAATTATTGGGAAGTGAAGATGGAAAATAACTACTCCATGATACACCAATTATTAACTCTTTTGTAAAATTAATTATATATATAAAAAAAAAGAGTAGTATTTCTTGAGAAGCAAAGGGCAGGGGCCCGACAAGATGTTGGGTGATGATTGAGTATGCCCCACACGTGCGTGCTAGCTGTCCCACGTGTCCCCTCTCACATTCTCTCTCCTCATATTTTCCAATAATTACACATCTTCTCTCATCTCACGACAAATTTAATCCTTACCAATCATCATCCCTTGTGGGTCCCAATGTCTTAAAAATTTATTTTTTATGCTCTCTCCTCCTGGGACCGTACGAGGCTCACTTCCCATGTGATTCGCACGTGAACATGGCCCTCCTTAACCCTAAACTTGTTTTCGATGTTGAAGTTTCGTCTTTGGTTAACCCTACGTTTGTTGTCAAGTTGTACTATGAAAAGACGGTTATACCCTTGGTTATTGATCCTCTTATCTGATTTTTATTGTCATGTATTGTTCAATCAATCATAATGGATGATAGGGTAATTATTGTATACCCACCTTCCTCCCCACCTATGGACCTATTTCATTTAAGATAGGATTTGTAGGGTCTTTCAATTTTCTTTTTATTTCCTAAATCTTTACGCAAAAAATAAAATTTTTTAAATAATAGATATATTATTTTATTAAATAATAAATTTAATAGTATAATAGAGATAATATACATTAAAAAATATTAAAAGAAAATTAGTAAAAAAATATGGGAACGACAACTAATTAAAAATAATTTTGTAAAGTTATTGGCAAACTTGTGGGAATCATAGGGAATATACAAGTGTCAAATTAAAGTTAATGGAAGATA
Organism: Amaranthus tricolor; assembly: GCF_026212465.1. Classification (NCBI taxonomy): domain Eukaryota; kingdom Viridiplantae; phylum Streptophyta; class Magnoliopsida; order Caryophyllales; family Amaranthaceae; genus Amaranthus; species Amaranthus tricolor. The sequence goes on from NC_080061.1 coordinate 3,462,007, forward strand.
TGTGGGGACCATAAGCATTATTAAAATATTAAAATGAGAATAACTAATATAATTTTTGTCCAAAATTTGTAATGTAAATAGAAGAATTCTTTGTGCGAACGACAAATAGAACATCCCAAAATGACAAATGATAAGTTTTTTAAGAAACGGAGGGAGTATGTCATTTTAAGTTTGTCATAATTTTTATTCATATAGAAGTAAATGGTAAGAATAATTTGATTCTTGGGAAATTTACAAAAAAAAGAAAAAGTTAATAATATAAATTTTCTCCTTTTCGCACCGAATGATTTCACTTTATTTTTAATTATTTTCTAATAATTTAATTTTGTCATGTTTTTTCATAATATACCATATATTACTAATAATTGAGTATGCTATCAGTAAATTAAGACAAATATTAACTTATTATTCACAGCGAACTAAGGGCAATTGTAAAATTATTAAAAATTAATCTCAATTTAATATTATTCACATCGAACGAACAAAATGTTATATTATTAATGAATATTGTTTCAAAATTAATTTTTGAAAAGTGAAGATTAATTTGTTATTAAATCATGTAAATTAATTCAAAATAAAGAAAAAACTGCGTACAAAAATCTAAAAAATAATGAGGACCATTTCTATAAAATGTAAATGTTTTGAAAATTAATTTTAATATTTTAAGTCTAAATACTCCCTTTGTCACATAGAAATAACTACATATCATATTTTATACATTCCATTAGATTTGTTAAATTTAATTATTGTTACAATTGATTTTTTATATCATAGCTTTATAGAAGTAAGTCATTTGTGACAATTTCAAAGGAACTTAGGTACTATTGTACTTCCTCATTCCTAAGAAAACTTTCCAGAATTTCTTTCTTAACTCATCTCTCTAAATTTACGATATTGATATATTTTACAATGACTCACATTATATCAATATCGTAAATTTAGAAAGATGAATTAAGAAAGAAACTCGGGAAAGTTTTCTTAGGAATGAGGAAGTACAATAGTACTTGAGTTCCGTTGAAATTGTCACAGATGACTTACTTCTATAAAGCTATGATATAAAAAATCAATTGTAACTTTGTACCTTTTATTTGTATATTTCACTAATTTTTATTTCATTGATTTATTTTTTTCACTACCCACAAAATATATTTTATTGTTATTTTTCTCAATTTACTAATTATATATCTACGACACAAATTTGATGCAACAGATCCGTATTAATGAGAAGCTAATGAAGCATTAATTAATAATCAAAGAAGAGCTTTTTTGGGAGATGGGTGCTTTAAAAATAGTTTAAAATAAATGGGTTGATTGGACTAGACAAATTTTGGAAGATGGGTTTGTCATGTCTTCATCAAAAGAATACTCTCATAAATATTTTTAATAAATTTTTCTCTGTCATGAATATTTAATAGATGTAGTCCAAGTAGATACGAAGAAGGGTAGTGTAGGGTTGTCTAAAGATTGTTTTCATTACCAACTTCATACTCATATTTGGCAGGCATAAAACTGCGGAATATATAATGAGAGTCAAATAGTGGAGTCTGTATTTATAATGGAGAGTGTTTACACAGGTAATAGCTTCTGTCTCAACCTCTCAACTAAGTATTAGTAGCATCTTCATCGGATTCTCATTTAAAGGATGTGTCATTTCTACTTGGAACTTTTTTCTTTCTGTGCTTCGTCATTTTCATGTCGTACAACACTAATCTCATAATATACTCTTTTCTTTTAATTATACTTATTATATTTGAATTTATACGCAATTTAATATATATTATTTTAATCACTTATATACCAAATTATGCACATCCAAAACTTATAAGTAGTTAATATAAAGAAAATATGCAGTTAATGATTTAAAAAAATTTCATTTTAATTATATTTTTTATTATACATTAACTACAATATATAAAATAAGTTAACAATAATAATGCCGACACAGAAAATATTTAGATCACACTTTCTCATTTACTACTACTTCACAGCTGTATTTATCAACTTGCTTAATCGCTCATCTTTTCATAGATTTCTTAAATATACTTCCCGATTTGTTGAAAGAGTAATTTGATTGTTTGAAATAAGAAAACTATTGTTGTAAAACAAATTTAGCAAATAAAAACACACATAAAAAATTAAGAATAGAAAATGTAGTAAATTATGAAATGTATTTTGAATGATGAAATTTTGGGTAGATAATTAATGGCTCAATATTTAAAATCTAAATAATTAACGGTTTATCTAACCTATGTCACAAGGCATAGGTTTAGCCGTTTAGGGAGTATTAATTACCTTATTATCAACTTTATTCAATGATTCCCTTATTTATTTTCTTTTTTTACTTACTTTAATTAATATATATATAAAATCACTATTTCTAAGAGCATATTTAAGAGAATAAAATAAATTCATATAAAATTTAATGCTCTTAACCTATGCATACGTTAGAAAAACCCTAAAAAGTTTGGAAGTTTTAAATTTCTATGTTTATGCATAATTGTTCTCATAAGTTTTCTTGTTTCATAGGAAATTTGCTACACTAATCTAATTAAAAGGGCGTCATTAAAGATGGACAAACTTTCACAATAATTTTTGACGTTCTGATTATTTTATATGATTTAAAGTTTATGGCCTTAAAATCAAGTCATTATTACACTAAATTAAAAATGATATAAATTAATATAAGCTAACTTTTAACTTACAATATATCGATCATCTTGTTCTTGTCTTACAGAAAATTAGGATCGATTTCCATGGAGTGAAGCCAGTGAACTTGGATTTGCGTGGTACTCCGATATTATATGACTCATACTCCCTTCGTCCCACTAAGAAATTACCATTTAGCTCAATAATTTCTATCATATTCAAATTCAATGATATTTTTTTAGATGGATTGAGGGAGTACATGCTAATGTTAAATAAGAATTGGATAGAAAACTAGCTTAAGTTGTATTGAATTTTAATAAGATCTTCAATGAAGATCATAAAGAACAACAAAGAAAAATATTATTCATTATGTGAGTAATTACAGCTAGAATACCTTTTTTTTATGAATGCAAAGTACAACAACTATATATACTAAAGACTAATGATACAAAGAATGACCTAAGGTTGCATATAAGGAACTGGTAGCCGTGTAACAGAAGTTTGTTCAGGGTAACAGCCTTGGTGAGAGTAGTAACATGCCCCCTCAAGCTTGAGGTGATATTAATCACGCCAAGTTTGGACAATAAGGGAAGCAACTTAGTAGAAGGTAGAGATTTTGTGAGCAGGTCAACAAGTTGTTCTTTAGTAGGAAGATAGGTTAGATGATTCAGTCCTTCAAGGACTTTCTCACGTGTGAAATGACAATCAATAGCTATATGTTTTGTGCGTTCATGTTGAATAGGATTATGAGCAAGGTGGATAGAGGATTGCATTGGTTATCATAAAAATGGGTTACAGGCTTAAGATCTGTGATATTGAAATCTTCAAGTAAACGAACGAGCCATGTTAATTATTTTAGAGGCAACAAAGGAAAAGGCACGATATTCTGCCTCAGAGGAAGACTTGGAAACAGTGGTCTGCTTCTTGGACTTCCAGCTAATGGGGAAATTATCAAGAAGAGGAATATACCCAGTAATGGAGCAACGAGAGTCTAAATAGGCGACCCAATTAGAGTCCAAAAAAGCCTAAAGATGTAATTGATCAGAGTCATTGTAGGATACCTTGGCCAACAGTATGAGCCACATAAGCAAGAGTGTGTTGGAGAGCTTGAAGTGTAATTCAGTGGGTTTTTGCATATATTGACTGAGAGTCTGCACAGAATAGGACAAGTCCGGTCTTGTATGAGTTAAAAAATTGAGCTTGCTTACTAAGCTTCGATATAAGGTTGGATCAGAAAATAAAGGAGAGTCTGGTTGATGAAGTTTAAGGTGACTAGAAGAGGAGCAACAACTCGCTTAAGAAGGGTAACTTCAGAATCTTGGATCAATTTAGTAGTGAACTTCTTTTGAGACAAAATAATCCCTTGAGGCACATAAGACACTTCTATACCAAGGAAGAAGCTCAAGATGCTATGTTCTTTAATACTAAACACTTGATGAAGATGCTGTTTGAGTTGTTGGATACGAGAGGGATCATCACTCGCTAAAACAATTTCATTAACATCTATAGCTGCAATCGTGATGGAAGTGGGAGTTTTCTTGACAAAGAGAGAGTAATCATTCTTACTTTGAGCAAAACCTTGATTAAGTAACTCATGAATGAGCTTGGCGAACCATTGACGAGAGGCTTGTTTAAGTCCATATAAGGAACTTTTGAGCTTGCGAACAATGTTAGGAGGATGAGACAACCCTCAGAAGAAAGCATTTAAACCCGTTCATAGAGGTCTCCATAAAGAAAAGTGTTGTTGATATCAAGCTGAAAAAGAGGCCAGTGCTTGAGAGTAGTAGCAATGAGCCATCGTATGGTAGTCATCTTGACTACAGGAGAGAAGGTTTCTTGATAGTCAATACCAAACTCTTGGGTGTAGCCTTGGCTACCAAACGCACCTTGTAACGTTCTAGGTTTCCATCAGCCTTCAATTTCACCTTAAAGAACCACTTGGAGCCAATAGCTCGTTTGCCAGGGGGTAAGGGAACTAGGTCCCATGCATGGTTGGATTCCAGAGCAAGAAGTTCTTTAGACATTGTATCCATTGAAAGCAGTTATATAGGTTTTAGGTTCGATCCATTGAAAGTGGGAGAGAAGAACGGAGTAATGACAGGAAGGTAAGTCAAGATGATGGACAAGATTACAATGATAATCTTGAAGGTAGGAAGGTTGAACATGAGGCCTAGTAGACCTCCTAAGGGAAATGACAGAAGGATTAGGAATGGGAGTGGAAAAAGAAGGAGTAAGACAGGAGGAAGTAGGAGTTAGGTGAGATGTATCAGAAGATGGTACAAGGGGAGGGAATGAGGGAGAGCATGTATCAGGAGAGGTAGAAGGTGTATGTGTGGGAAGATAGAATTGAGAAAAAGATGAGGTTAGTAGGGTTTTGTAGTGATATGGGAAGTGATGTTCAAAGAAACGAACATCCCTAGAGATGAAAATCTTTTTATGGCTAAGGCTATAGACTTTATAAGCTTTTTGTTCATGAGGATACCCAATAAACACATAAGGGTCAGCCTTGGTTCAAATTTGGTGCGCCTTGGCTTAAGAGTAGATGTGTAACATAAACAATTAAAGACCTTGAGATGATCATTGTTAAGTGGAGAACCAAAAAGTTTCTCCTAAGAAGATATATTCCCAATAGACACAAGAGGCATGCAGTTGATCAAGTAAGTTGCGCATTGAATAACATCACCCCAAAACATATTAGGCAAATTGGACTGATAAGATAATGCTCGTGCTATTTCAAGGAGATGTCGATGTTTACACTCTACCACACCACCACACCATTTTGCTGAGGTGTGTGTGACCAACTCCGCTGATGAAATATACCCTTTTGAAGATAAAAATGTAGCATATCACACTCACAAAGTTCCTTAGCATTGTCAGTACGGATAGACTTGACATGAATGTGGAATCGTGTCTCAATATAATGAATGAGATGTTGCAACATAAGAACACTCTGACTCTACTGTTTGAGCAAGAAAACCCAAGTGCTATGCAAAAAATCATCCACGACAGTAAGAAACATAGTGTGACCAGAATAAGTCTTAGTATGGTAAGGGCCCCAAATGTCCACATGCAAAAGTTCAAATATAGAAGTGGTTTTAATGGAGCTAGAAGTAAAAGTAACTCTAGTTTGCCTAGTTGTTGGGCAAATAGAGCAAATGACATGGTCTTGTGCAGTTTTGATATCTAAATGTGGATACATCACTTTTAATTTATAAAAAGGCAAATGGCCTAGCCTAAGATGAAGTAGCTTTACATAAGTAGTCATATTAGTAAAAGATGTATTAATAGTTATGTGTTCTTTATTTACATGATTTTGGTCATCAAGAAGCTGCAACCGGTCTTTATCCAATGAGTAATATTAGCCATTGTGGAGATTACCAAGAAGAGTTAGCTCTTTCGTTAAAAGGTCTTGGACATAGCATTCATTAGTAGTGAACAAGATGGAATTGAATTTTATCTCTGGAACAAATAACACATCCTTGAGTAGGATATTGTTAGATAAATGTATATCACCAATATGCATAACCTTCAAAGTATTTCCATCTAGTATGACAACATTATGATTTCGTCCAGCAATGTCCCTCACATTAGTATGCAAAATGATAGTGTTGCACATGTGGTCGGTTGCACCATTATCAATTATCCAGTGAGGTTTAAGAAAATTAGATGCATGAAATGAGGTACCTGCTAGATATGATTCCTCTAAAGGAAGAGAGTCTTTATTGTTTGTAGTCTCTTTCTTGCCAAGAAGTATGAGTAAGATATTGTACTATGCAGTGGGGATACCTGAATTGTCCACATCCACCTTTTGTTCAGATTCTTCATTATGTTTGACAGTGACATTTGCTGCAGGGCGTCTGTATTGTGAAGATTTATTGGATGATGGATATCCATGAATCTTGAAGCACCTTTCAAGAGAATGACCAGAAATTTTGTAGTGATTGCAAAAATAATTGTTCCTTTTGCCTCAAAAGGATTCTGGTGAGAATAATTCTAATTAAACTTACGTTTATCAACAGGAAATGCCATAGATTCAGTGGAATGTTGAGCAACACTATTAACTTCTTTGTGCCTTTGTTCTTGCATCAAGAGCCGGTGAACTTGAGAATGAGTAGGTAATTCAACCATCATAAGGATATTAGTGCGAATTTGAGAAAATTATTCATCAAGATGCATGAGAAAATTGATGATTCTGTGATTTTGCGATTGTTTGAGATTTGTTTTTGTTGTGTCACATGAACATCCATTATAAGTGCAGATGGATAATGGATCAATGTTGTCAAGTTCATCCTATAAGGCTTTAGCCTTTGTGTAGTACTCAGCAATACTACGTCCTCCTTGTAAGGGCTGCTAGATCTTGTTTTATATGATAAAGTTGAGTTGAAGATGACTGACCAAATTGTTCCTCCAAATTTAACCAAATGTCCTTGCTGTGTTGTAATATATCACACTGTGAGCGACTGAACATTCAAGAGAGGTCATGATCCATCCTATAAGCATTGTGTTGCGCTTCTCCCATGCCTTATAGTCTGGTGAATTTGTGTCTGGTTTCTCTAAGGATCCATCAATGAAAGCCATTTTGTTCTTAGAAACAAGACCTATGATCAAACATTTCTTCCAATCAGTAAAACCTACTCCATTAAAAGGTGTTGTAACCATCTTCATTGTGGAATGATTCGAAGGATGAAGATAATAAATGCTACCAGGATTTTGTGTTTGATCTACAACTGTGAGATTAGCTTGATTGTTCGCCATTGAAACACAAAAGAAGCAAAAACACGAAAATTAGAGAAAAATTTTTGAAGAAACACAAGATTAGAGAATGAAAATTTCAGAGAATTTTAGTGGTAAGAATGGCAGAATCAAAGCCTGCTCTGATACCATGATAAGATCTTCAATGAAGATCAGGAAGAACAGTAAAGAAAAATATTATTCATTATGTGAGTTATTACAACAAGAATACTTTTTTTTATGAATGCAAAGTGCAACAGGTATATATACTAAAGACTAATGATACAAAGAATGACCTGAGGTGGCATATAAGGAGCTGGTAACCGTGTAACAAAAGTTTGTTGAGGGTAACAACCTTGGTGAGAGCAGCAGACATCTATTATGAGTTTGTTATGAGGGAAATAATTGGGTATGATGTAGGTACAGGTGGTATGGTGAGGAGTAGGAGTGTTAACAAATTTCATTTAAGTAAGGGTTATGAGTTGACAATGTTAGGGTTGAAATAGGATTTTACCAAATTAATTACAATATCAGTGCTTGTAAATTCATTATGTCTATTGGGTTTTGTCAAGTATTGAGTTTAGAACTTCCAACCATCATTCGAACTTTTTGGAGTTTTGATAAAATAGTCGGTTTAGAACTTAGGCCACATAATATATTATATATTCTAACATATTCAAGATATCAACTGTATTTTATCATGTGCTTTCATAAAAGAGCTCTTTGTATTATATTTGTTGATGAGGCATAGAATCTCATTATATAAAATCTTTAAATTTATAACTTTATGTTATGTTGACTTCTGATGAATGATACCATGTTAAGGAACAATATGAATTTCAAATAAAAAGTTATAGCTATTGGTTGAAGCAATAAACATATTATCTAAATTAAAACTTTAAGGTAATGATTAGTATTCAAAGATATGTTACATAAATACATTGTCACGTCCCTCATATATGAACTTTAGTCTAAAATGATTCCACTAAAACGAGGGATGAATGAGATTTAAATTTGTGACCATCTATCATATAGGCTTCTATTACGATGTCGATGAACCATCATGACCTACAAAACTTGAGTTGATGGTTTGAATCTCATGATATGTCTTATTAACTGTACCAAAAGCTTAGACAGATACTTAGAATCTAAAAATATAGTATATATATACTCTCAATCCCTTTAGATTTCAACATAGAGAAACTTACAACAAAGATTAAAAAATAATAGGATGATTTAAATTGTGTCATTAATATTAAGGAAGAGTTAAAATGAATTAATAAGAAATTGCCAAATTTATAGAAACAGATGGAGATATTATAACAAATTAAATGAGATGAAATATAACAAAAAATTTGCTAAATTTATAGGAACTGATGGAGATATCACAATACTTCTACAATAGTCTTATGATCTAAAAGTGTAAGAGTCATAATAAGCCGTTATTGCCCCTCAATGGTAATTAATGGAGTAATATACTTAGAACAAGGGATGTACCAAATTTAATTGGTAACATTTAATCATGTTAGATTCAAATATATCATCATTATCATCCTACCCGGTGTATTTCATTCATAGAAAAACTACGGATAGGGTCTAGGAAGAGAAGGACGAAGACAACTCATACCCAAAAAGAAGAGTGTAGCCAAAGGAGTCCCCCGGCTCGAGAAAGATAAAAAATGTAACTACACGGGAAAAATAAATTAAATGCCTATGAATAAAATATAATAAATAAGTACAACCAATTACAAAATAAAAGAAAACAAAAAAACTAATAATAAAAGAAACGAGAAAAGCAAGAGGGCAAGAACATCAAAACGTTATCTAAAAGGACATCAGTAGTCTAAAACATGAATATAACGCCTCCAACTACTTCTATCCTTAGTCAAGCCCTCAGAAAGGTTTAACTCATGCAAGTCAATTTTTATTTACTTATCTCAAGTTCTCCTGGGTCTTCCTCGACTCTTCTTACCCTCTACTATAATGCTTTCTACCCTCCTCATAGGGGCGTCGAAAGTCTTTCTCTATACATGTCCAAACCACCTCAATCTATTTTCGCGTATTTTTTAAAAAATAGGAACTACCCCTAATTTATTCCTAAACACTTAGATTCAAATATCTTATCACAAAATCATGTCCAACTAAAGCTTAATCGTAACCTTTATGGAGTAATATGTTATGTATCCTATATATTATGTTCTTTCGCTCGAGTATACTTTCTTATGAAGTGAATGCAATATTGACTATCCTCATTATACATAAATATGATACGTGTTGTATTTTTAATAATTTATAATTTATTTTATACGGTTGCGGAAACCAAAATATATAGAGGTTATAATGTATATTTATTTATTGACAATTATTGTGGAAGTAATGATTTCTTTGCAAAATTTTATATAGTAGTTATAATTATATGGCATGTGTCCTTACTTGGAAGCCGAAGGGAGATGATCATGTTCTCAAAGACTTGCCAGACCACCATTCATGCAGCCTTCTAAATTTCCAGATTCAACATCTCACTAAATCTTAATCATGCAAATTGCAAATGATTAATCAATTAATGTGAGGAAATTTCTAAAAACAGTGCTGATCATTATCATCATCATCATCATTATTATTATTATTATTATTATTATTATTATTATTATTATTTTTATTATTATTTTTTTTTCACTAAACAACATTTCAAAGGGGACTTTGGCTTTTATTTGATTTCCCATAATAAATGTTTGTGGACATTAATAAAATTTCATTTAAATATATTCTTTTAAAATATTAACTTTTTTATTTTTAGCAATCCACAATTAAAAATATTTGACAATTACATTTCTATTGAGATCTAAAAAAAATAAATGAGAAAAAAAAAAAGTACAACTATCAAAATTTTACAAATAATACAAGTATGGATCCATTAGAACCCCTTTTCATTTAAAACTTGTCAACTCTTTGCCTTTTTTTTTTTTAATCATTTTTCTATTTTTCCTTTTTAAAATTACTACAATTGTTTTAGATTTCTCTGTTCAAAACAATTTGGTAATATTTCATATTATTTCTTCCATTATAAATCAAATTGTTAGGTAAAGTTTATTTCATAATAGTATTATTTTACCCACGTAACCCACCTATATATTTATTCTATACATTTATATCTTGTTCTTTCTCACGTTACTTTTTATTTTTTACCAACAATTTAAAATCACTAGGTGAGATTGTTTATATTTTGAGAAAACGAATGGAAATACTCCTTTGTAATTTCAAGGGCACATGGGTACGATTTTACTGTCTTCGATCACACTCTAACTTATTCGGAAATACTAAGTTGATGAAAACATTTTATTAATATTTAAATTTTAATAAATAAAAAGCGAAATTGAATTTTATATATATAATGAAATAGAAAATTTGTTATGATCATCATAAAAATTTTAAAATGTAAAAATAGAAAAAAATTGATATTTTGAATTAAAAATATAGCAAATTGTGTAGATACAATAATATGTTTTCAATTATTGCATGTCTTTGACGTGTTTATTAGCTTTTTTGTTAGCTTTTCGATCGATTTTTGACTTTTAATTTTTAGATTAATCAAATAGCAAAAGAATAAAACAAAATAATAAATGACTTTTAAACCAGTTCAATAGATAGTTTTCATGATAAAACCAAAATGCTACTTCTAGTAGCTTTCTCTATAGACATTTGATATTGATTTTTCTCTAATATATAATCAATAACATTAACACCCAATTTAAATATCTAGTATAAAAAAGTGTCTTATCAACAAATATTTTTAGTTCATCAAATTAGCCAACAACTCGTAAATAATGCCAAACAATAACGTCCTCAAATTATTGTGTCATCTCCAGCACAGCACACGTGTATTCACCACACCCCGCACGTGCACTCTCAGTCAATGTATTCACCAATGGAGATCTGGTCAATGGTCAAATCATGGGCTTTAACATTAAATCCCAATAATTAGCCCCTTAATCATTTTTCATATATACCTGTATTATTCTACTACATTCCTAGTTTTCTACTTCCCCATTGTATTTAGTTGTGTTCCCGGTAACCTCCGGTTACGTGGAAGCACGTACGGATCAATCCCCGCCGTTAAATGTTGATTATAATATTGGAGCCGTTGATCCCAAGATGAACCCACACGTGCAATGAAGGTGAGAGAAAAACAGAAGTGGGCAAGTGGGTGCAAACATATCTGGACTCCCATGTGACCGACTTAGCTGGTCACCATGTGAGTTTTAGAAAACAGTTAAGGTGATCGTTAATCAAGAGATCTTGTTGGAATTATGATTTTTTATTAAGAGGAATCAAAGATTAACAAACAAATTTCATTCAACTAATCACTATTTTCTCACCAATCGGCTGTATTAGCTGATCAAGATAGCCCAATTCAATTTATATAAACCAACTTGAACTAGCTAGCTTGAATAGAACTATAGAAGTATAGAACATTTTAAAAACTATAAATCATTAAAACAAATGTAAATATACGTGTTATATATCGAGTAACAGTCATTAATTCAGTAATCCATATAAGTTAGGGTCATGGGGAAGAAGATAACTGATAGATCATACCCTTGTACCCTACAAGAAGAGGCAAGCAAAAACGCGCATTTATAATTTATCTCCATAAAGAAAAGTTCTTGTAAAGATAAGGCGGAGTGGCACACCACGCGTCTAGGATATATTTCAAATTGAAATGATTAAGATGTAGCAAATAAATTTCACAAATTGTTGTATGAGACAGTCTCATTGAGAGACGCATCTTATCATGGGTTAAATAGCCCATTTACTACTAGAATATAATAAAGTCCTTGTTTGAGGTCGTTTCACCGAGAGACCGTCTCTCATAAGCGTACCTCAATAAATTTGATTTAACTTATCAAAATATAATGACGTGGTAAAAGCAATATTTGAATCTCATCTATCTGTTATTTATCTATAAATTTTTTTGTCTAAAAGCTCTTAAATAAGAAAATATGATAGTATATAAAATAACCTTAAATATTAACAATAAAAACTCATCATCATATAATCCTTATTTCTTAATTATGAGTTTTTCTTGAGAAGTTGTTTACAATAATGATTTATCAAGTGGATGTTAATGAAGCACTAGGAGGAAGATCTCATTGCAACAAAAAAATAATTAAGTAAAGTTAATAATTTCGTTTTGACTTAATTATAGGATGAAAATATCATAAAGTGCGGAATAGATTCTTTTGATCTAATTAACTGTATTATATACGCCTACGAAAAAATTAATAAACAAAGTTAAACAAGCTTAACAAGTAAAAAGGCAATGCAAGTTGATGAGGCATGCATTTGATGCGATTAATTCTCAATAATTTAAAAGCATAAAATAATACACTATAAGAAAATATGTAATAAATTATATTAAAAATATATAGTTATTTAAATATTACTCAGTCCTAAATGATTTGCGATATTTACAATGTAAGATTTCTATTATTTTCTAATATCATTGTGGATGAAAATAAACTTTCCATTCGTTTGTTTTTAAAATAATTATAAAAGATTTTCAAACTTTCAATTTTCATAATGTTTCTCTTCTCAAGCTAATGGTCAAAATTTTCTATTAGAAACATCATAATTAATACATTTATTTGAGGGTGTTAGCAATGATTTTTTAAGGTGTATTATGCCAGTTAATAAGAAATTATTTGATTAAAATTAGATTGATTATCAATTATTTACTAAATTTATGAGGTAAAATGCAAACAATTAAACTTTCAAATAACTTATAAGTTTTTCAAATATATTTTTAACTGTATGTTTAATTAATCAATTAAAAATTAAAAATTTATTTTTTAAAAACTACAAAATTATATACTATTTGCTAAACAAAACTACGTTGAGTCAAGACAATTGATTTCAAGAAACCTAAAATGAAGTATTGCCAAACATAGCATATAGTCATAGGCAAACCACAAGAGGGAAGAATCAAATCATGCAAGTGGGCATTGTGATTGCATGTGTGAAAAGTACGGATACTAAAAGATAATTATTTTTATACAAATTCTTACTCCAGACTCTCTTTACAAAATATATCTTAAGTTGGGCCAGTCTAATTTTTAAATTTAAAAAAAATAACTAAACTTTTAAACAATGCTTTTTAACTTTTATTTTCAGCTTTTTTTTATCTCTTTCTTGACAAAACTATTCATATTTCTCTCTTAAACTTCATTTGTGGTTTTCAATCTCCATTTTCCTATCTCAAACTCCATTGTTGTTTATTCTCCGTTTATCTTCTTCAACATTGGCAAAACCATCAAAAGTTACGTATTTATACTTCATCATTTTCGTTTTTAAAGCTTTCATTTTCATTTTTTTGGGTTGGTTGTGTTATATATTAGTTGCATTTACAATTTTTAATTTTTTTAAATTAAGCTTCATTAATGGTATAAATAGTGATGTTAAAGAAGACAACAATGTCTACTGTTTGGGGGAAATTAATAAAACCAATTGTGGTTGTTGGGATTAGAACAAAATATATAATTGCGGTTATAACGTAATAGATTTGGGTTTATAACTGTATATATTTGTGATATAATACTACAAAATTGATGTTATAATAATACAACCAAATATATTATATTATATAACCTCAAATATATTAAGTTTTATCCCCAAATATATTATTTTAACCCCAAATCATAAAAATTAGCCATAATTGTCATCTTCAACATCACTGTTTTCCATCTTTGATAAACCTTAATTTTTAAAAAAAAATTAAAAAATCTGATTTATTACTAAATGATGTTTTATTTTGCTTGGGAATAAGCAGTTAATCAGAAAACTTTTCATCTTTCAAAAAGAAAGCAGTTTTCTACTTTTTTTTTTAAAAAAAAAACAGTAGTTGTTTTTTAAAATAAGACATTTACTGAAGAAGGAAAGTGGACTGGGTTCTTGAGAGCCGTCTTTTAAAAAGACGATCTCTCAAGAAAGGGCCTATAATTTTTTAATGATGATTAATCAATCAAAACACATAATAATACCCTTTTAATTTTCAGAACAAGGGTATTACTATCTTGCCTCTAATAGATTTCCTTTTAAATCCGTTCTTTTTATTTTATTATATTTTTATTTTATAAGAATGCCTTCATTATTTTCTTTTATTCTTGTTTACATATTTTAATTTTTTTTAATATTATTCACATAATTTAAATAATCTTATCTCTTCTTTATTTAAATAACTTAATTAAATTATGGAAGACACAAATGATAGATAAGCATGTTTGGTTGGTGGGAAATTCCACAATTGGAATGACAGAATAGAGCATAAACTATACACAAATGCACGTGATAGGTGTAATCATTAGAATATACTCATTTGTTCTCTTATAGAAGTATTTTATTTTTAAATATTTAAATAATAATACAAATAAGTAAATAAGTGGAACAAATGTTATGGAAATGAAAAACAAGAATTATAATACAATTTCAAATTTTTATATAAGATAATCTCACCATAAAATCCCGTGCCTTATATATATTAAATAAATAATTAATAATATGAATTATATTATTATATGATATTTTGTTTTCGTTTCACCTAATAACAATCTTTCATAATAACAACTTAAATAAAATAGATAAACAGCCCTAAGAAAAAATTGTAGGCTTTATTATTGTTTAGGTTATTAATGTTTATAGTGTAGTTATGAAAAAAAAAATCAGTTAAACGAAATGGAACTTAATCCATCTATTAATTTTTATAATGTAATTCATACGTTTATTATTAATCATTATTACTCCTTACTTAAATAACATTAATTATAGTCCAAATTTGTGTTAGGTTAAAAAAAATTCAAAGTACATAATGGAATTGTCATAGTTGCGAACTAAGATGCATAAAACGGCCCACACTAATCATAGTGTATCCTCCAATCATATCATCTAATTAGGAGTATTTAAAAATTTGATCATGTGGTTAATGATATTAATACGCCACCAAAGAATGATTACGATCAGGACCAAATGGAATCTAAGCTATAATTATTTTATTTTAACTCCTATTGAGTGATTTTGTCGAATGTATTGAACATAATTTTGATTTTTTTTTTAAACAAAAAGAATCAAGCTATAGTAAAATAAGAATATGAAAGTTTAAAAAAATTTAATTTTCACGATAATACATGCAACATAACTAAACTTAAAATATAAAAATAATAGGTCAAACAATAGATTTAAATTGTAGAGAAAGTAAATAAGTATATATGCTTTTAAAATTTGGGATTATTTTTTATAATTATAAGGTATACTACTAGGTGAGAATCAAATTGAAGTTTAATTTATTTTTTGTTTCTCTCGATATCCACAATTGTATAGTATATTCTCACGTAAGAATTTTTCAGTACATTTTGTATGAGACTGTCTAATCAAGAGATGGACCTCTTCAATTAATATATTTTTTTAATTGATTATTTTTGGATTAAAATTAATTACTTTAAGAAATAAGTGTATATTAGACTAATCTAATAGATATAATTTTACCGTTTGCGAACATTTTTGGCATTGTGTAAATAATTAAAAAACACACAATATGAAATTAACAAGTACATATTTTAATGATAGAATCCAAACAACTTTTTAAGGAAACTCTCACGAAACAAGTCCATGTGAATGTTGGGTTATAATTTTAAAATGTGGAGTTTGTACGTCTCCTCGTATTGTTGTGGAGAGTAAATGATCCATTAAAATTTATGGGCCTATCGATATTCGCTTGCCTACATTGGATGGACATCAATAATTTTGGGCCACTATTCGGCCCTTTTGATTGAATGGTTAATCTCTTTAATTGGCCCAACTAATGACTAAATTATGCATACACGTAGCGGTCCAGGTTGAGTCATGGTTGAAAATTATCGATTTCACTCACCCATGCGCTAAATGAGCCACTCTTTCTCGGTAACACGAACTTAAAACAAAAAGCTCATATGCTTATAATTTGTATTAGTTTGACTATCTAATCCATATTTAGAGTGCGTCTCACGGTGAGACCATTTTATATTGAGAATCTATGCAGCTAAATTGGGCCGGTTTGGAACAAGAAGCATGACTAGATGGTCACTTCTACTAGATGGTCACTTCTAACAAACAATTCCCAAATTCAACGCAAAGATTTGAGTCACTCTTGTGAGAGACCTTTTTCGATGAGACAACCTCAAAACAAGAAATTCATATATTAATAATTTGTATATTGGGCTAATTAATCCATTATGAGGGCTTGAGGCGCATTTCTCAATGAAACCGTGGGATATAACAATTTGTTGCAAGATATAGTGCTGATCAGCTAATAAAAACAGTGTTGTTAGACTTTTAGTTGAGATTTAAAAGACGAATTTCGAGTAGAAATTTTATTCCTTATGTTAGAACTTAGAGCTTTAGTTGAGCTTTGCAGTTGTAGTGTCAACTTTAAAAACTGCCTCCTAATTTACATCTTTGTTTAGATTTTTGATCAAATTTAAGTCCTTTGTTTACTCCTTGTAAACAAAGACTTCATACTTTCGTCTTGAAAGGATGAATATACAGTGAATTATTAAGTAGAGAAATTCTATAACATGTAATACATCACATTGATAGTCTGATAGATACTTCTCCATCACCCTAAATTTTCTACGAAACACGAAGGCATTTGACATCAATATGAAGGAATAGTTACGTTGTTCGATAGTAAAACAAAAAATTTAAATTGTTTGGGTAATATTTGAAACAGAAAAAGATGTACAAATGAAAATTAAAAAAGGGTGACATTCATTTTCATAAAAAATAGTAAACTAAATGCAACAAATGTAAAAATATAGCAGAATCAAGGAAATAAAAGAAGTACAAGTTTTCTTCGGAGGTAGGTATCCAAACTTATAATAATATTTTTAAGAAGATAAATATTTACAGTTCGTATGGTAGGTGATAATAAATGGTGATAATAGGAATGAAAATTAACGTAATTTTGGTCGAAAAATCTCTTGGCTACCTTGATGGTCATGCTTGTCCAACTTCAATCATCTCATTTTCTTCATAAAATTCATTCCAATGCATTACCATTGGAAGATGTGGTATTAGATGGTAATAGAAATTTTTAAACAAATATTTTTTTATCAAGGTTTCATCACCATGGTAATGACATGTAATTTTTGATTAAATTTTACACTATAAATCATTTCCATTACCACCATTTAATACTACAAACCAAACGGGCCGTTATTACTCTCTTAGTCCCTTTGACTTTTCTACACAATACACAAAAAAAACACTCATTTTGATTGTCGCAGTATAACAAAATCAAAGGGACAATTCAATGGAACAAAGGAGTATTATCAGTAGAATCAGAATATCAGCAAACTTGAGTTAAACAGAACAGGGTTCTCAGCTTTGCTCATCCAACAATCTTACAAGTTGAACCACATGTTGATGTCTAAGAAAAGATTCTAACTTTAATCTTGATTCCTTTATATCAGATCCAAATTATGCTTTTCAAACACCCAACGAATGACTCATATTCACAGGCTTTTGCCTTAAGCAAAGAATAAGATAAAGCAAAGCAACCAACCTTAGGTTTATTCTTTGTCATTTGCCATTTTCTTTCAACACAAAAGAAGAAATTCCATTCACTTTGGTCATAATCATATGCAAATTTAACCACTCCTATTTGGTAGGTTATGATCTCTCATCTCTCTACTAGAAAATTCTACTAGTCAACATTGAGAAGGTATCGGTGCTTCGCCTTTAATATTTTGAAGGAATAATATTCGACTCTATCTCGAATGGTTCGATTTACCTACTACAAGCACTAAAGTAGATTTCTACATCGGGAAGTATTTGTCGTGTTAATAGTGTAATTCGAACTGGTAATCTGAATGTTTATCGAGTTAATTTATTCAAACTACAAATCAACGTGAATTTGTAGGTAACAAAGATTATGCTTTATATCTAAGCCTATCTAATACTAATCTACAAAATAGGAAAATCAATTCCAATGATCATCCACATATAGCTCGTCCTTTGATTCCTATGTATTGTTATATGATTCCGCCAAGATAATCATTAGCTTGATCTATCTCTCGACCAAACATGTTCGATCCTTGTATGTGCTTAGCTTCATATGAAACGATCAACAAGACAAAACAAGATGTGAAAGAAACATTCCACAAGAGAATTTCATGGAGAAAATCTAACTAAAGTAGTTTCCTAAAACAGCTAGTTTATTAATATGCTACAAGCCTACAACACTTTCATATAAGTTATCAAACAACAATGGAGTAGATCAAGATCGACAAAGAATACACTCTTAAATCGCATTGGATGTCATAAAATCCATGCTCCAACATGAAGAAGTCGGTAAAACTATTAAGTTTGCTATCGGTACAAAATTCAACCAGGAAAACTAACCATTGACAAATGATGAACACACAAAATATCCATCAATGCTATGTTTTTAACTGTGAAACCATGATATATAAAAACTTGCATCCAAAAGGTCAAAATAGTAATCTACGGAAAAACCATGTTCAACGAGGAAAGCAAGCTGATATACCAATTAGTAGATCATCCTATCCATAATCCATGTAAATTGTAACCATTGATTTCAAATCAAGTAAACCAAGCAAATTTCTATACACCATATCCCAAATCCAAAAAAGAACTCATGATAACTAAAATTACAAGCATATAATCCCTATGAAAGACAAAAGTTAACATGCTAATAGAGCTTTATTACCTAATCGAGCTTCTTTTGAGTTGCACAGTCGATCTCTTGATCGACTCAATTCGCTGAAGCCTGATCTGCTCCCGGAATTTAGCAATGAACTCGTCAGCTTTCTTGTCAACATCAGGTCCCTCGTCAACACTATCAGAAGTCGGCTCCTCAGTCTTTGCAGTTTCCTCTCGTTCTTCAACCTTTGCAGTTTCCTCTCGTTCTTCCTCATAGTGGTCGTCCTCGCTAGCAGAATCATCGTCAGTTCCTGCCAGAACTTGAACGAGAAAATCCCTTGTTTCCTTCGGATATTCTGAGAAAGATGTCTTAAAAGTGGGATTGTAGCCCAGAGGTTTTCTCTCTGAGTTTCCGCTGACTTCTGATACAATATCCTCGGATCTTTCATTTTCACCCTCGACTACTTGGGTTCTCTTATTTGACATCATCTCACTAGCTCTAACCGTTCTAACGGATTTCCCCACCGATGAACTATCAGTGCCATTTCTAGCTTTCGATTCCAACCCTGAACTTGTTCGGTTATATGATTCCTCTCTATTTCCCCTGCCTATGTCCTTTGGTTCACTCCATAAAGTTCTCATCAAATCCTTGTGATGGCTAGACATCTCTTTAGTGTCCTTGCTCGAATTCGATTTACCATATTGTGATTTGTGAACGGGTGGAGGTGGAGGAGGTGGGGGCGGTGGAAGATGTGAACTATAAACAAGCTTCCTTCTCCCAATATCTTCGACACTTTTAGCAAGTGACTCGGATGATAGTGATGGCGAAGGAGATAGTCTTTTGGGAGACGACAGTGAAGGAGACGGAAATAGTTGCTTAGGCGAGGATGATGCACTCGATCTAGAGGACAAGGAGGACCGTGATCTCAACAATTGAGCAGCTCCACTCTCCTCAAGCGAAGGAGGGAGTGAATGTAAGGTAGAATCAATAGCTTCTCTATTAATTTCCATCCTCCCTGATCTTGATCTCCATGGTATTGGAGATGGAAGAACAACATTTTCATCAACCTTCTCTTTGTGTTCCTCGCTTTCTTCGTCGTCCAAACCCCCATAATCGCCACTAGACGATCTCCTTGAAATGCTTGAAAACCCTCTTGAACTCGAACCCGACTTAGCCTTATTCAATGACCTAGAAACCTGTTCATCTCCATTAACAAACCCATACTTATTACCAACCATGCTCCTAGCATTTCCACTAATCCTCTTAGAATCATTCACTAACCCCTTTCCATTTACACTTGAATTTGATCTAGCATAGCCCTTAGAAACCCTTGAACCCTCCCCATCCTTTCTACTAATTCTTTGCAAATCATGTGAAAATTCATTAGGGTTAGGACTAGAATTAGACCTAGCATAAACCTTAGAATCCCTTATATTAACCAATTCAACATCTTTTCCATCAGAAACCCTTGATTTCAAACTCCTAACAGGCAATAATAAAGGTTTTTCACTAACCCCATATTTATCATCATCAAGATTAGAATTTTGTTTAGCAACAACAAGTTTAGGTTCATTTCTATGATATTGAGAACTCCAAGTTTGAATCTTGTTAATATTATTATCATCACACCCAGTTGGACTATCAACTTCATCATCAAAAACAGAAGGAACCTGAAGCAATCTAGTCATATAATTCTGAGCATTATCAAATTTAGAGTTATTTTCACACTCTAAATCATCATTTTTACGGCTAAATAAACCATAAGAAACAGCAATTCCAACAAATATTAAGTGAAGAAGCTCCCACCATCTTGAAAAAATTGATGGGTTATCAACATTAGGAGCTTCTGAAGGGAAAAATGGCATAATAACAAGGAAAAGTGTGACAATTATGGCTTTGAAGAGGAAATTAGAGTAAAACTTACTTGGGTTCTTTTTGTTTTGAGTATTTGTTGCTAAAGAATTGACCTTTTGAGACTTTGTGTATGATCCTCCATCTGCCATTGATGAACAACAAAAACAGAGGAAGATGAGAAAATTTTGGAATGAAGGAAACTTAAAGGGCTGAAGATAGAACGAAAGAAAGGAAAAAAAGGGTTATGTGTAAAGTTTTAGGAAGATGGGAGATTAGTCTTAAGATCTTGCTTTGTTCTTTTCTTTTGGTTTTAAGGAGAGTATGCTTAGTGGGTAATGGGTATTGACGCCATGGGAATTTCATACCTTTTGTTTTGTCTATTCTATTGTTGAGTTCTTGTAGTACAAAAATTCCTTTTTTTTTCCAAGTCGCAATTCAGCCAAGAAACCGGCTCTTATTTGTCATGTCCTATCCAAAAATATAGTCTCTTCTATTCATCTTATAGTCTCATTTAATTGAATATATTTGTTATTTATCAATGTAATAATTGTATCATTATTATTTCTAATTATGTATTATTAACAATTTAAAAATTTAATATTAATAATCTTTACATTGAAACGAATCAAAAAGATTTGACTATATTATACTACAAGTTAAGAATAAAATATAAATTATGAGTGATTAATTAACAATATTAAAAATTAAATGAGATTAATAGCTTGAATAAGTATATAAAATTCTTTTGGGTTAAATGAGGTGGAGAGTATCTATGGTGAAAAATAAGTGCTTGAATAGATATTAGTTAACCAAATATTTATAACTATATAGGTGTTATATATTTAGCTATTTAATTAGCTATGTAATAATGTTGGTAACGCTACAAGTTGAGAAATATGTATGAGAAATTATAAAGTGTTACTTTTGATTTTTGAAATATTATAAATTGTATCATCAAACTCAATATATAAAATATCAATAAAAAGAGAAATAAAAATTACATAAAAATAAAATTTATAGAACACTATCAAAGTATAATCCTTTCAAATCAATTATTATGTAGATAACAATTAGGATATGTATCTCGATGTTAGAGTTCAATTCAAAGTTTATCGACCCTTCGTTTTGAACCATACCTATATTTAATGTCCTTATTATTAATTAAGTTGACAATTGTCTTATTTTTCAGAGTTGCTAATAATTTTATTTTTATTCGTCATATTTATAAGCTATATTTTTAATAGTGAAAATAATATCCACTTGTTTCTTTATTTTCTTCTCTCTTATAATATAATCGGCATAATTTACTTTTTTTATGTTATTATTTCAACAATTAAACTATTTTCTATCATTAAATTTTATCTTAATTAAAATATATAGTATTTTCTCATGTATGATTTTAAATTTAATTCTGGATAGCACTTCTTACTTCTTTACGTTGTATTGTAAAAGTATGGTATATTAGAAGTAGTTAAAGAAGCATATAGGTAGCGTAGGGGTGGTCAAGGAATCAGGATTCATCTTTTGGGTGCCTACGCTTACCTTTTCATGTGGATGCAACTATAATTAACATTTTAACCTTCTAAGTTCTACCTTAATTATTAAGAATAGCTTTGTTGCATACAACCAGCAAACCCACCCCAAAGAGAAAAAAGTATTTTAGTCGGTGGAAGGTTGATAAAAATTTAGATAATTTAGTTTACTTTAGATAATTCCGGTAAAATCTTTGAAAATGAAAACCGATAAAAAGATAATTTATATTAGAGGATTTGATAAAAAAAAAAAAAATGCTCTCATTTAAAGCAACTTGCAAACATAAGCATCTGACATAATTATGTTATTATTGAAAAATAATTTTTATTTTTTAAGAAAAATTTTAGTTAGGTTGATTTTTATTTAACTCTTCCTCTGGTTAATCCAAACAACTATTGTACATATTCTTTTTTGGGCGGATCTACGTATGGCCCCTGTGAAAAAAGAAAAAAAAAAATCTTAGGGGTCTGATTTCAAACACAATTTTTAACAATTTTAGACATTTAAAAGTCAAAACTCTAAATTACTCTCCTTTCTCTCTACTCTAAAAATATGTAAAAAAAACTCTACTCATCGCTGCCACTGTCGGTCAGCACAGCCTTCTGCTGCCTCAGATGATCCATCACAGCCTGTCGGTAGTGTCACCGGTGTCAAACGCTGCTACAGCTGGGTGCTCGCACCTCGCTGCTCACGCCTCACAGTTGATAGTCTTCTCTTCTTTACAAAAATCCTAAAAATCAAAATTTTATTTAATTTTTTTTTAAGTATTTTCACTCTTAATCTTAATCTTTATGTTCAAATCTTTAATCTTAAATTTTTAATCTTGTTGTTCTAATCTTGTTTCTTGATTTTGTTAGAATGTTGTTTATTGATTTTTTTAGAATGTTGTTTCATTGACTGCAAATAGA
Source organism: Amaranthus tricolor (assembly GCF_026212465.1). Classification (NCBI taxonomy): domain Eukaryota; kingdom Viridiplantae; phylum Streptophyta; class Magnoliopsida; order Caryophyllales; family Amaranthaceae; genus Amaranthus; species Amaranthus tricolor. The sequence continues at coordinate 3,485,371 of NC_080061.1, forward strand.
AAAATAGGCTGATGTATGAGCAAATCCCTATCATAATACTAGCTTCATTGCAAATGAAACTCCAAAATTTACAAAAAAAATTGAATTTAGAATTTTTGTTTAGTTGGGTAATTTTTTTTAAAAAACCCATGGATTTGCGAGTTTTAATGGTGTTGGGTCTATGTATATGTCAAAATTTACAAGAAACAACATTCTAAAAAAATTTTGGCTTTGTCTTGGGATTATTGCGCTTCCACTAATCATTTTGCCGAAATAAAAAATATTTTGTTATTCATTATACAAACGAAACTCTGTTAAAATTTCGTCTATTTATTGATGCCCTAGGAAACTTTAAATCCTAGATCTGCCAATTTATGTCAAAGAGCCGACCAAAAGGCCATGTGGGCTTAGATTCCCAAACTAGAAGCCCAAGACATGGTTTATAGTGTAATAAAGGTATTATTACACCCACTCATCCATTCTCCTACAATCTATTTTTCTAATGTGAAAATGTATTAGATGAAAATATATAGTAAAATGAATAAAATGATTGGAGTACATATTTGATGGTATTGTAAAATTAAATAAAGCAAAATTGAGAATAAAATTGGGAGCTTTTGCAATTGTGGCATTATGGATCTAACTAAGGTCTCCGCTTGTATTATTCTTGAGAGTTAAAGAGTATTACTAGTTTTTACTGGACCGACTCAATACATTTTCTCTAGCCGATTGGACTATTTTTAGCAACTCGTGCAAAAATTCTTTTTAGGTATTTTTCTATTACTCTTTTTCAATTTACTACACTACATAAATTAATATAAAAGTTTCAACAGAAAAAGATAATATGAAAGCAGATTTATTCTCAAAATTGTAGAATATTATAACACTTTAAAAGTATCATAATATATAATTATATTATATGATAGCAATACTAAACATCAGCCATGTAAAGTCACCTTTGTTACTCCCATCGAGCCATATGCAATATGTGCCACATAAAGATTTGTTCAATAATTTATAAACTTAAAATCTATATGCTTTTCTTATTATTACCAGTTGCGACTTAAATTAGTAATTTTTCTGTATTATTGATGTTCCTACAATTGTTTAAACACTGATATATAATAAGAGCTAGGATACATATAATATTATTTGCTACGATTTTAGTTTTATGGATTATAATTAGATTGTTTATTTAATCTTTATTTTTATGTATTTGTTTGTTATTAATTTTATTATACATGTAGTATGATTCATTTATCTATAAATCAATTTTATTTTTTAAAAAGATTATCCATTACTTAAATTAAACTCTTATATATTTCTTTGATTATTGAGTATAGTTTGTGTGCTAAAAAAGATGGGATTATATATTATTTTATATTTTTATATATTTAAAAAGGTGGCATGAAAATGGTTGGATATAATAGTAGTCTAATCTATTCTAACATATGGGTGTTCGATAATTGACTTTTTATTGAGTTTTTAGATTTTTTTTAACTTTGACTTGTTGATTGGTTGAAAAACAAAAATTTAAGGTAAATGACTTCTCTAAATAAAAAAATGACTTTTATGTTAAAATAAAAAATTATTTTTATTCACTTTTATCATTAATTTTTGACATCTTAACCTACTTTTTCTCTAACAAACGACTAATATTCTCAACATTATTTTAGCTCGGAAAGTTTGTTGCTTTCTTTATTAATTTTTGTGGTCATAATTGGGAGTATAACGATTGGTGGATTATACTTTTCAGGAAAACTTCCTCTAGTTTGATAGTGATAGAATTTTTAATTAAATTTTAGCAAGGTTTGCAATGTAGCTTAAGATGTGGATGGAGTCTTTCCTTTTTGCACTCTGGATAAAGTAATGAGCAATCCTCGCAATTATTATTATTATTATTATTATTATTATTATTATTACTTTTTAAAACGAATTTCATATCATTGAAGCGACTTTACAAAAAATTGGTGGGGAGTCAGGCATCAAGCTGAGCATCACACCCTTTTGAATATAAAAAGCTAGTCTATGAAAGATATATAACTTAGATTTTCTGCAACTCAAAGAAAAAGATGTAATCCTTAATAACAGGTCAAGTGCGTCAACGCCTAGCTCTCCAAACGTGGAGAAAGCAAATGGAATGAACTTGTAGCCATTCTTCTCGCACTTTGCCATGTATTTCTTCCTCTTTCTTTCTGCGACATTGGTTAGAGAAGCACCAGGAGCCCATGAGGAGACCCCTACGCAGGCAAAGGGTGAGTATCTAGTTACATCCACACAAGCATCTTTACCATAAAGCCAATTAAACAAAAAAAGATCCGCTGGCCTAAGATCTTTTCCTGCCTCTGACAAAAACCCCAAAGGTACCACCTTGCGAACTGAAACCCCAACTTTGCAACAGATATCCACGAGCATATCCCGAACCATATTATGCCTAAACTTCAAACCGACCTCACTAGAGCAATGAACTACTTGATCCCCCCATCTATCCATCCTAGCGGTGTTGAAGCTTGGACATAAGCTATCTTCGGCAAACAAGGAAATGGTGAGCCGATAACATAGGACAGACCAGAATTGGCGAGGATTCATTTTTTGCCCCAACCTATCAATAGGGATGGTTAGCAGAAAATCCTGTGCATGTGGTTAATGAGTAGAACTAAGAATGGCAACTTGCCTTTGTGTGAGCATGTAGGTGGTCGCAAGGCTATTCTCAACAACAATAAAAAAAGCTCTTGCCAACTTTTTCATCATTTAGGGGGCAGTGGATTCATCATTGAGAGAAAAAGCATAAGAGATTTTATAATAATAATAATAATAATAATAATAATAATAATAATAATAATAATTATTATTATTATTATTATTATTATTATTATTATTATTATTTGGCAAATAAAAAAATTCTTTCATTCACCAGAATAAAACCAATATACAACTCAGACAAGAATTTTTTTTCCTTACTTAATTTACATCGGTATGAAACCGAAGCCCACCTTCTAGGAAGGGTGTCCTCGGAACTCTTCATTTGAATAAGAGCAAGGGATATTATTATTATTATTATTATTATTATTATTATTATAATAGATCATAATCCAAAAGTTCAAACAAATACTTGGGCCACAACCACCAATATATGAATCCTTAAAGCATACTATATTGGTGCATTAGATTAAAGTGGAATTTTGAGGAGTACACCATAAATAAGTCTTATAAAATCATTAAGTTGACCGAGTCAACTCTAATTTTATCAAATTAGCGTAGCAATTTGTGTAATGTACAATTTTTTAACCATCTTCATATATAAGCAATATGATATAAAAGTCAGAGATATTATATAGTAGAATTATATAATTTGACAGTTATATGTATAAATTAACTTTGTAATTTTGAAAATTAATAGCAATATATTATATTGTATATTATAGTCTTTAATTTACTCAATTTAATTATAAATAATACTAGTCAAAAATACTTTAATGGTAAAGATATTGGTCAAAAACCAAATGACATGTCATTTTTCTTTAGCCAATAAATAAGTTTTATTTGACAAAGTCTCATGCGTTGTGACACTCAAAATTTCTAAGCTTTTTCGTATAAAGTATAATTAGTTCCATATACAATGTTTATGTAATATTTCCATTAGAAGTTAATCCTTTTTACTTTATTTCAGAGTAAAGATAGTTTCCTATAAGCAAAAAGGGAAATTGATTACTTATCCACCATTTAAGTCAATTCATTCATAATTCTCAAAAAATTACTATATTAATTATGTGTTTTGTTATTGAAGTTCAAATTAATTATAAATAGTTACTTGTGTTAGTTATATCTAGAGGTTCCACATTGCATCAAATGAATTTTGTATATAGTCATTTACATTAATAAAAGGAAAGACTTTTAATGTTTTTTTATTGGCTAAATTCAGAAAAAGTTTTTTCGGTTGATTAAATGTTTTCTTAAAATATATAATTTTATATTTTATTGGCTAAAATAACTTATGCAAATTATAGAAATAAAATAACACGAGTTAAAAGGACTTAGATGTATTAGAGTGTTTTATTTCATTATATTGATTGTTATAATGTGCCACCTAGAAGTATAATAATAGTTAGATGTGCCACCTAGAAGGCTTATACGTTAGAATAATTGATCCAAATAAGATAAATTCGCTAAAAGTTGACATATTTATCAAATAGTATGATATGATATTATATGATAATACTAATTGTTAAGTCTTGTTCTTCAGAAAATTTTCTCTAATTTAAAATATGGTATTTTTAAAACCTATATCTTTAGTTTTGATAAATATATATACTAAGCTACGACTATTTTGAATCATTAATCGCAATTAAATTCAATACATTACATTCTATTATAGTATTATATCGATAAAATATTTGTATTTTTTTATGCATTTTAATACATTTTTTTGACAATATTATATCTCAATACTATTTTTCTTTAATATGTGTTTTTTTTTCATAAATACTCTTTTCTATATGTAAACTTTTGTAAACAGTAAAATAAAAATGATATAATATTAAAAATTTAGGAAAATTAATTCAATATTCTTTTGAAAAGTTTAAGCATTCCACATTGATGTGTGACTTAATTAATTTTTTGAAAGCTTAAGCTTAATTTAATAATTATTATTCGATTAATTTCCAGTTGTAGTCAATCAAGCAAATCTTTAACATTATCACACCATTCTGTTGAAAGCATAATTTATGAATTTCCATAATACATTTTCAAAATCCATATAATTGAAAAAAAAAGTCTAATATGAAATTAGTGTACAACTACACAATGTTTCCGTCTCACTAATTGTGCTCCGTAAGTCTATAATCAGTGCATATTATTATAGTATATATACTAAATTTATACGAGACCATGTTATATAATAGTCTTCCTGAATACAAGGTCATAGTAGACAAAGAAGAAAAGAATATTATCAATATATATGCTCTTCATATTCATATAGATGTTGGAAAATGATATATACCAATAGTATATATATGTGACCACATTGTGAACAAAGTTTTGACGTAATCCATGATAAAATAATTGTAAAAAATGGTGCATCAACCCAATATATATATAAAAGACACAAAATAAAAGATTTGCACATGACTCCCAAATGTTTTAAGACGGCTCTACTCCTAATACTTAGATCAACATAATTGTTATAATTTAAAATATGGACCTCGAAAATTCAAATAAGAATAAAAGGAAATAACCCACATACAAACTCAAAACGTTCACTATTAAAATTAATTAATAGTAATAAAAGTTGCTTCTTAAGTTTCTAAAATGACATATTTTTTCATTAAAATCAAATCAACCAACAACTACAGCCAACAATTTCAAATAACCGCTATTTGTTAAACAACTACAGCCAATAATTCCAAATAACCGCTATTTGTCAAACAAGTTCATTGTCTACATTCTTACCATTCAAAGGGCGAGTACACGTCATCATAATTAAATAAGTTAAAAGTAAAATCCCAAGAGTATTCTCTATCCAACCCTGAAGAAAAAAGTGGATTAATCAAAGAAAAAAACAACATCTAGTAAACTTTTTCGCCATTCTCTCTTCATTACCTTTCGGTTTCAGTGTTTGTTGAGCAAGTTAGGTTTCCCAAACCTTCCATCTTCCCCTTTTTTCTTTTTCTCTCTCCTCTTCTTCCCTAATCAAAACAATCTCCACAATCCCAATTTCTAATTAATTATGTTGATATCTAACGATTAGGGTTTTGATCCTGTGATGCTTGATTCGAGTCATATTTGCAGCTATTGTGTCCTTGTTTTCATTTTTTATTGTTGGATATGCATATAGAGGATTTCGAAGTCGACGAGGTGTTGGGAGGTGAATCGGGCGATAAGCAATCTTGTGTCGATGAAAATGGTGGTTTTACGACTAGGGTTTCTGGAAATGATCAAAATTGGGATACAAAAAGGGTAGTAGTTGGAGCTGGTGCTCGTGTTCTTTTTTATCCTACTTTGTTTTACAACGTTGTTCGGAACAAATTTCAATCCGAGTTTCGCTGGTGGGATCGGATTGGTCAGGTATATAATTTACCCCTCTATTGATTTTAATTTTCTTTCAATTTTATTTGTTGCAGCTTTTTACTGATTTTTCCCGATTGTTAAATTTTGTTCCTTTTATGCTGATAAGTGTCCTTTTGTTAGGAAAGATTTCGTTTTTATGTCAATTTGTTTATGGGGTTTAGTGGGTTGAATTTGTATTACAAATTACATGGACGATGCCTTAATATGATTGGTTGAAACTGGTAAGTGATCTTTTGATTTTGTTATATCTGATTAATCCGACCCTAATTGACTCACCTGAGGAAAAATTTTCGATACGAGTAGAGAAAAGAAATCTGACTCTGAGTCCGATTATATAGTTCTACTCGAATTCGCCCGATTTGGTCTCTATATTTAATTTTTTAGTTTCTTTAGGAAAATATATTGTAAGATAGTTATAGCCATATTAATGTGCTTATTTTGACGGTTGAATATGCGTTTATCATTAGTGGTGGAGTTATAAAACCCTATCATAGAAAACTTATGTTTTGGTAGCATGTATAAGGATTTACATGTTGATATTGTTATGTTATTATTTTGAATTGTAGATTATGTCATACATATATCAATTTCACAAGTATAAAACAATGTTAGATTAATCAAGTAAAGCAATTTTAATACATAATTAAAGGGATTGCAAGTCCAATAACAATGTAAGCTACACCTACCTAACACATAAATAAAGTTTTAATTGATGAGTATTTAAACATCATATTATGTGTAATCAGATTGACAAGATATTTAAGTAATAAATACACATAGACTTACTTAACCCAAAATATCATACTCAAAAGCCATCCTAACATTCGAACCTCCAACGGTACAAATCTACGTATACTGAGTTATAATATACATCAATATAAACTCAATGGTTATTGTTTTATGATAATATTATATTATTATAAATTAATTACCCTTATATTAGTTGTTACTATTACAAAACAAAGGAAAACAATGTCATTGGAGTGTACTAGATTATTATGTTGGATTGTCATTGGAGCGTGTGTTTGTATATTTAGTTGTACTTGATACACTATTTTGTAATGATAATTATGTTTTTTAATAAGTTGAATTCGTCAGACTATTTTTTATTTAGTAGAATTTGCAAGTAATTTTATTCAAAAGACGTTATTGATATGGATTTACGTAAAAAATGAATTTTTTAAAAAGATGTCATAATAGAGGTATGAGAATCAGAGTTTGAGCAGAAGTTAGAGGACATGAAATTCGAGTCCGAGTCGGAGTGGAGGTGAAAACAAAGTCTGATTTTTATTCGAAGCAAAATGAGAGCATTCATAATTGGATCCAAGTCCGATCCATTGCAATCCCTAATCCCATATTTGTTTTTAGGCTTTTTTATTGAAGTTTTTAAGCATTGTTTATTGTGTCTATGACTACTGGTAAAATGAATCAAATTATAAGCAATGAACTGTGTTTTTGATTTAATGCGGTTGACTGAACTGTTATGTATGGGTATCAAAGACCATGCATATGAAGTAGAAGAGAAGAAGAGAATGTGTCAATTTCTAACACAATTGCTTCCAGTTTGTGTTGTTAGGTGCTGTTCCATTCCCAAGTGACGTTTTACGGTTGAAAGAGCTCGGTGTTCATGGAGTGGTTACTTTGAATGAGCCTTATGAGACTTTAGTCCCCACATCCCTTTACCATGTGAGTATATGCATTTTTGTTTGTGGCATGGTGTTGTAGTGGCAAGAATGTTTTGAATCTAGATTTGCATTCTTTTGGTCTCCATGGAAGCATTTTATCAAGGGCTATTTTGTAAAATGCATAACTTTGGTTTTACTGGTTATTTACCTACATTATTAGATGAATATTTTTCCATCTATTATCTACATGATAACATGTACCTTTCCGCATGTATTTGCACCCCATCTGTCATTTTGTTATGTTTTCATTTGACTGGCTGTAAAAAGTGTAAATCGAATTATTGTTATTGTTCTGCTTTATAGTCCATGTTGGTACTTTACTCCTTTCCAGTCTCCTTTCATAACGTTTTATGTTCCTTTACAACTAACAACAATTTTTATAAGGAAATTTTGCAAACATATATTTATTCCCCCTTGGTAATGTATCACTATGTACTCTTTTCTCAATGTTGCTTACTTTCCTTCAACCTTTCACTTTCTGCTTTCTAATCAAATAGAATGAAATTGATTGTGCGATTTTCCACGGCACCAATTTTTACTGTGATATGTATCTAGATTCTTGAGAGTTTCTTGATTATACAGAAAATATATAATATTGCCTTATATGGAAATCGATTTAGATTAGAATTGTTCATTTGGTGTCTTGGCTGCATCGAGTTGGATGCTCCACTCGATGTTTGGTTTTTGCACTGCGATCATGGTTTTATTTTATTTTTTCCAGTTTTATCTTGCGTAATTCAATAATGCATATAAACTTGTCTCATTTTCTCATTAAACTCTTAGGCTTGTCGTGCGTTACTATTAACAATGTTGTATTGTTCGTGCTCTACGCTCCTAGGCTCATGGTATTTATCACCTTGTGCTTCCTACTAGAGACTATCTCTTTGCCCCTTCAATGAATGATATAAGCCAAGCTGTGGACTTCATTCATAGTGAGTTCTTTTTCCTTTGATTTCATTATTCGGATTCAATATTTTTTAGGAGTCATATTTGTTTCAATCTTGTAAATTTTTGAAATACTTTTTTTGAACTTTATTTAAGGCATTATAAATTGAACTTCATGATTTAAGGCACCGTTGTGTTGAACTTAATCACTTAAGGCATTGTGTATTGAACTTCATGTATTCTAATAAGCATAATGACCTTTGTTGATTTGGGTCTCCAACGAAACATCATCATCATGCGTAGTATATCCCTCTCCTAGAAAAGCTATGAATAGGGTTTGGGAAGGGTTGGATGACAACAAGAGATAAGACCCTCGTTCGAGAATGAGCCGCAAATTTTTTTTTTTTTGTGGTGGAAAAGTTTTTTAGATGTAGCCACTACTTGTGACTTCATATATCTAGTTTCTGAAAGATCTCTCTTTACTAGTGATTATGAATTGTATTAAAACATCTGCTTGCTGTTTTTCTAGGAAATGCGTGTCGCGGGTGGACAACATATGTACACTGTAAAGCTGGTCGGGGTCGTAGCACCACAATCGTTGTTTGTTATCTGGTCTGTACTTTGCTCTACTTAGTGGCTTAGTGCTTTAGTTGATGAAGAATGACTAATGTGTTCGCCGTTGTTTTTTATTTTGGCTTTTTACTTTGCAGGTGCAGCACAAGCAAATGACCCCGGAGGATGCTTATAGCTATGTGAGATCTATCAGGCCTAGGGTCCTGCTTGCTCAATCCCAATGGCAGGCATGTTTACATATTTTAATTCTATCTGATGCAGTTCAATTAGCTTTCTTTTTTTGATTTTGATTTTCATGTTCACGCATCATGCTGACTACAGGCGGTTAAGGATTATTACCATTATAAGGTGAAGGGTTGTGGTTCAAATCCAAGAAACGATTTAATAATCAGAAGCTCGGCGTTTCCATCTGTGGGAAACTTGATTGAATTTGATGATTGCTCTGTGGTGGTGGTAACGAAATCTGATCTTGACGGTTATGATTCAAGTCAGTCGAGTGTCAAAGATGGTCAGATTCTAGCAGATCTGAGCGTAATATACAAGGTACGTGTTGCTGGTCAGGCAGCTTTCGCCAGACTTTCCTGCTTGTGGCTTCGTTGCCACACCCAGCAGAAGATTACAGAGGAGCAGCTCCTCAGGAAGGGCAGCTGCACCATCAGGGCGGACCAGATAAGTAGTAACCTTACTGTAGACATCCATGTGTATTAAGATGATGATGGTCTTGTATTTACTCCAAAATCAAAGATGTTTGATACCCTCTACTATTTTCTGCCCTGGTAAATATGAGAAGGCTAATAAAACTTCTGGGTTCAATAATTTTCTCCGTGTCAAGCTTATGCCTTGTTAACCGAGGCTTCTTTGAATTAGTATAGAATCATAATATGTTTCGTTAGGAGCAGTTTGAGCTAATTCGATGTCATTACTCCTTTATTAGCTGGCGGGGTGTAGTCGTGCTGGGTGCTGTTGTCGATCTGAGTAAGTTAAAGAGTGTTTAGTTACCATTTTTAAACGGAAAGGAAAGGAAAGAAAAGGAAGAAAGGGAGGGGTATATATAGACGTGTTTTCCTTTCAAATCGTTTCAATATAGATTCATTTTGTTTAAAATGTGAAGAATCTCTCTTTGGTTACCATACTTTCCTTCATTTCCCAAGTTTTTGATTAGCATAGGAGGGACTAATTAGGACTTAGGAAGGTCATTGACATATGAGGATGGTTTATTGGAGATTTTTGATGAATAAATGGAAAAAAGAGAAACTTTTGAGAAGCAAATCAGTTATTGGTGACTGCTGTTTTAATTACTAAATTTTTTGCCAATAAAATTTCATGTGCACACCTTACTCAACCACCCCCACCAAAAAAATTGCAAATTTAATGTAAAAATGCTAAGGTGGACATTGTAGATGTAATATTGATGATGAACAAATTGACAATTTTTTTATTCCTCCGAATTAGCACTATTTGATTCAATAAACACATACATTTTTTGTCATATTTTTAAATGATGTTATTTTAAAGGGAGATAATGAGTAATTTATAAGGTTTTATTTTAAAATATAAAATATGGTATAAATATAATACAAATTTAAATTTTCGTATTTAATAACTTTATTAAATTTTACTAGAAATAGTTGCAAAAACAATTATCTTTATACTTTTATTATCTTAATAATGATATTATTGATTTATACACATATATTCCCTCCAATGTCTTATTTGATATTTGGACATTCACAAATTCTTGTGGGAGCCGGTCTCTTTGAGTGATCATATCTAATTGAATTGGACCATTATATATTTTTTAAAATATTGTAAGTAGATATTAAGAATAATTAAGTAGACATTTAAGATATTGAAAATAGACATTAAGGATAATTTAAGTAGACATTAAGAATACGATAAGTAAGTATTAATCTTTAATAAGTTGGATTTAAGATCATCTCTCAAAAAGACGATCTCTCAAGAGATTAGTTGTTGCACATTTACTTGTGTAGTAATTCAATTCTAATATTCTTTCCGGGGCATAATTAAATATTATATAAAAGCTAATAATATTAATAAAATTTACATTGAAACAAATCAAATAAAATTCACTTGATTATATTTAAACTTTTCGATTAAGTATAAAATACAACTTAAATGTGATTGATGAATAGTATTAGATCTCAAATGGAACATTTATATAAATAGTTTTCTCTTAAATTTAGAGCTATAAATAGAGAATCTTACGTTGACATTTTATTTTTAAAATTTTTTTTCTATTCTTGTGTAAGTTGTTCTCTTGTGTTAAATGTTAGATTCCCACCACTAATAGGATGATCAATTTTTCTTTGACTCTTTATCCGATAATCAATTTTTCTTGGACTCCTTGCCCTAGTAGGGCATTGTCCTTATGGTTCACGGATTCCGAATTCCATTGGCTATAGCCTATAGAATATCAATATGTAGTGTTAGGGCTTTTAAGACATGATCAGATTGTGTTTCTCAAAACCACCAAAACTATTCTCCACTTTAGATTGTACCATTTGGTAATACTTGATGAAAGAATTTTCTATAATTGGTGTCTTAGCGTCTTATCACCTGAACATATTTTAGACATTGCCTTCTTACCGTCAACATGGTTGGTCTCCAGTTATACACAACACGGGGCGTTGTGGCCCTATCCAATTTCAACTCTTTGTTCATAGGTCCCGTAATGCGCTTAGGTTTTCGATAAGAAACCTCTTGTGTTGACATTTCCTTCGGAATGTGCATAGGTTCCCTATAAGGCACCATCACTTTTGTTGACATCTCTTTCGAAATGTGCTTGGATTCCTGGTAACGCACCAATTCCGTGGATTTTTTGATCTTCAAGTAGGGCACAATGTGTTCTTTCATATCATTGTCTGATATGTCAAGGTGATCTCCTCGTACACCAATATACTTTACCTTTCCTGCTTCATCAAGTGCTTTTAAACCAATCCAATCTTCTACATATAGTGATGTCTGCATTTCAAAAACTCGAATCAGATCAATATTATTAGTAAAAAAACAAAAAAAAAAGCCAGGTAACTCAATAGTATACCTGTTGTGGACGTAACACTTCGCTGAAAATAGTTTTAGAAAAATGCCCGAACCATGAGGTTTCCCGCGGGATCAGAACTTTATCGTCTTTGCACTGTTCAAACGAAGTCATTAACACGACTGTTAGTTTATCTATCTCTACTCAATGATTGACATCAAAAATTTTGAACCTCACCATAATCAGCACCAAGTTCTCTAAACCCGTGAACCTTTCCTTGTATGTCTCGTTTCTTTGATCGGGTATTTCATTGTTAAGCTTTGGCAGGAATTTCGATTTGCTAAAATATTTAAGTTCATTCTGAAAATAAAGAAAATTGGAATCAAGGTGTTTAATTCTGTCGCTTCAAAGTACACTCTAAGAACTTGTTAAAACTAAGAAACTGAAAAATCTACACATTAATATATGTCTATTGAATTAGTGCATTGGAAAACGTACAAAAAGCGAGACATTTAAAATGAAACAGAGGAAGTATATTATACTTACCATAACAATAGAAAGGAGGGATTATAACAAATCAAATATGCAAGTAGAATGATAGAATGTTACTCACACTTGGAATCCTAATATAACCACTCGCTGCCAAATGATCCTGACATTTAAAGGAAGAACAGGGGAGCTTTTAGGATATGAGGGAAAAAAGGCATTATATGTGGAAATCAGTGGAATTTATATAAGCAAAACAAATAAAAAGAATTAAATGAGAAATCATAATAATAAATACTTGTTATTTTCATTGGATTACATGGTGGGCCTAAAAAATCTAATCTAACATAGGAAAATATTAGTTATTTCAATTTCAATTGAAATAAAACTCAATTCTCAATAAATAAAAAATTAACAAATGAGTTGTTGGAGTCAAAGATGTTTACTTGGACGAAGTTGGTGTAGATGAAAAAATTGAGAACGTATGCTGATAAAGCGCACAACACTTTAAACTGCAAATAAGATTAAATTCATCAAAAAATGAAGATTTAGTTTACTCGTTTTTCATAAGAGCTGCCGTGTATCGATGAGATGACTTCAATATAAGGAGTTCATATATTAATTATTTGTATTAGTTAGACTATTCAACTCACATAGAAAAATATATCTCACAATAAAACCGTGTCATATAAAAACTTGTCATCTTAAAGAGCTAAATTCAAACTGAACAATGAAATTGCGGACTCGGATCACCCTAAGCTATGACTTGAAGTATTTGATTATAAAACTTTATTAATATATTATCCCTTCTCTTCCTTTTAATTATATGTTTGCGAATTTAATTTCTTCACCATTTTCCCAATACAAATGCAAACTAAGACAATTGCGTGTTGTGGCAATATCATTGGACGGAAAGAATACTATTAAAATATAACACTTAAAAATAAGTTGATTCAATACACATATTTGACCGTACACACGGAATAATATAGTTTAGGCACAAACTTACTCGACAAAAAGGGGTGGAAGCAGTTCCTGCATGAGCTCCAGCTAATGTGATAAGGTTCTTCACCTAATGCCAACAAAGTGCCCAGTGTCACAACTATATTATATAAAGCAACAAAAATACACCCCATTTGATCAATAAAGCTCTTAAAAAAAATAATCAGCTAGTATAATGAGAGACCGTTTCTTAAAAAAATAATCTCAAAATAAGAAGATCATGTTTTTATTTTTTTTAATTTATATTTCCTTCAATTCTTTTTGCTTGTCCTATTTTTTTATTGGGTAAGTTCACCTTACTTATTCCATTTGTATTATAAGACCTATATTTATAGGTGGTCCTCTTATTTTCTTAATAATAAAAATACTCAATATTGCACATCGGTCTACTATTTTAAGTGGTCTCTTCCAATTCTTAATATTAAAAAACACCTAATATTGCACATAAGTCTACTAAGATGGTTCACTCATTTTCTTAATATTTGTGCCCAAATCAAATGGGACTGACTAAATTAAATTGGAGGAAGTATTAATTGTGCTATTTAACCCATATATTTAATGGGTCTTTTAAAAAAAATATCTTTCACATCAATTTGTGTTAAGAGTGAAAATTGATTGTGAATGACAATTGTTAAAAGTGACAGGAATAATAAAATTATGGAAGTGATCCTCACAGGTGGTGCTCCATCGCAGAATTCTAATACAGCTCTCGCAATTATGGCACCCTGTAAGTTTGCAACACAGACAATTATAGCTCATCCTATTATGTTTAATGTTTGTATTATAGTTTTGCATATAAATGAAGAAGAACCTGTGAAAGACCGATCATATGAAAACCTTGCTTAAGCTCATTCATTTCCTTCACCTGTTCATTTTACACAAAATACTCAAACCATCACACTATGATCAATAATCTTGTGTCACATTTTTTTATTTCAAGTTACATTATATTGATGTTAAATTTGGAGAGGATAATTGATTGCAGTCAAAATAGGAGGAGGATTAGCCATCAAGCTTATATGTTAATCAACCGTTTTCAAATTTTTTGCTTAATGATAATTGTTTGATATCATGATGAATTAGCAGACAGTTAGCAATTGAATAACAGAATAAGAAGTTGTGTGCACCCTGCTGCAGACAATTGAAGCTTGGCTCTCCAAGGTTAAGAACCAAGAGTTAAACCTACTATAGCTGCTCTCTCTGAAAAATCATAAAATAAAGAAAAATATACCATTATAATGTTTGGATAGTTAATTAGTAACCGAAAAAATAAGATGATATTGATAATGTTGAGATTCATACAAGCAATATCCTTGAGTAGCTGACCAATTGCTTAATTGATTTGTAAAGTATGATACTTTTTTATCAGCACAGGTTTGTCCTACGCCTGTTTTATCCAAAACAAATTGAATAGAATTAGTACAAATATACGAGACTGAATTAGTACAAATATACGAGACTAAGTCTTATTAAGAAATACGCCTTATACATGAGTTAAGATAGTCTATCTAATATGAGCTTTTTGTTTAAGTTCGCCTCACCGAAAAAAACTTTCACAAAAATAACAAATTATTATAATTATAATTAATCTAGCTTTCAAGAATGTAACATAAAAAAAAAAAAAAAAAAAAAAAAAAAAATGGAATTAGCCTGGTGGTTGAGGATTTTAGATCCTTAAAAAAAAAAGAATATGCAAGAAATGATACCGTGGAGGAGGACGAAAGGAACCGAGGTTGAAGTAGGGATGTAAATGAGAAAAAAAAAGAAGACTAGCACCAAAGAAAATGTACAACAATCCATTTTTATATAGTAACTATAATTTCTGTTTGTAGAATTTTCTTGTGTTCTAGAAATTTCCTTTATATTTGCTTGATTTACAGGTGTTTAAAAATTTGAAATTTATAGAAGTGATAAAGTGCCGACAAGATGAACATGTACAAACTCCTTAGTATGTTGGAAATATAATATGCTAATTTTCAGCCGATATTAGTATAATTTTCTCCCACTAAATTAGCCGTATTCTAAATTTCAATATAAGAGCTTTGGATTTAAATGGAGTAATAAGTTCATAAATTTCTTAACACTATATTATATTGACAGATTTGATCATATATAATTCGATTTATTTCATCCTAAAATCAAATGATGGAATCTATATTATAAGGACAAATTTAATTGTGTACAAATTTAACTAGATTTTTGGTATTTTTTCCAAAAAATAAGAATTAAATCAATGGAAATGAGACTCGAGAATGAAAATACGAAGCGATGAGTTGAGAAAGCGGATAAATGCTCGACTTATATAATGGTTGAGAGAAATTCTTTTTGATATTTCGTTTTTTTATTTACTTGAATTTATGTATAATTGCACATAAATTAAGATTGTGGAGAAATTGAGAAATGCTCTAGTGTTTCTCTTATTTATGAATTATAATGATATACTTCTATTAAGAGTACATGACGAGTTATTAACAGGAAGAAATTAAGTAATGATATTAGTAGAAAATGATTAAGCATACAATGCTTTTAAAAAAACGTACAAAAAGTAAATTGCACAAATAAAAAAATTAAAAAATATAATATTTTTGGTTTTGTCTCACATACACCACAAAAATTTAAGAAAAAGAAAGTTTCCTTTATTTTTTACGTTTTATGTGAGATGAGAAAATATGGCTTATCAATAGAAACTGACTATGCAGTATGAGACATGCTTCCATGAAATGATTATGATGTACACAATTGAAACGTTGTGATACAAATTTAGTATTTCAGTCAGTCTCTTTGAAAGACCGTCTTTTTGAGAGACATATTTCAAGCTTAATTCATTAAAGAATAATGTATATTTATCGTATTCTTAATGCCTGCTTATATTATTCTTAATGCTTACTTACCGTATCCTTAATGCTTATTTTTAATATCTTAAACGTCTACTTACATCATTTTTAATGCCTACTTATAATATTTTAAAAAATATATAATAGGCTTAATTATTTCTTCATTTTAATTTATTTGTTAAACTTTAATCATTATTTTTATACAATTTTGATCAGAGTAAAACTAATAAACTAAAACGAAAAAAGTAATTCATTTCTATAGAATTGAGAGTAGCTTTATAATAACACTCAAAATTAGAATCACTTTATTAGATATCAAAATAATATTTTTTTTTCCGACAGAGCTAAAAATTTATATTTTTTTGATTTTCATTATAATGAATTATATAAAAAATAGCTTATCATGTACACTTTTACGTACAAATGTAAGGGATTGGTTTATCACGTGTTGCTTATGAAGGTAGGAGATTAGGAGTGATTATACGAGGACGAGGGTAGACCGTAGACGTCATATTTAGGCCCAACCCGATTGATCTACCCCCAATAACAAACCCGAGACAAAGTTTTAAAATTTAATAACCCAAATCTTTAGATTTGTTGTGTTTTATGATTTGCCAGGTACTAGATGACCCAAGTTATTACATCCTATAATATAACATACTTTAATTAGTTTTTATATTATATCTTACTATTTCGATCTTACCGAAAGTACTTTAGATGACATATCTATTTGTAATTCCTTTTAATCTTAAAAAAAAAATTATATTTCAATATTTAACTTATCAAAAATAGACTTGACATGAGTTGTTTTGACTTGAAATGATACATGCTTAGTCGCCTTACTTGGACTTAAACTTGTCAAAATAATTAGTCGGTCTGATTTGGAGACGTGTTGTGTTGATTTTGGGTTCATATCAACCTAACAGATCAAAGAGTTTGAATTTTGTTTTCTAATCATTAAAAATTTTTCAAAAAAAATTTATAATATTTTTTAGTGTTTATATGTGTTTTTTTATATATAAAAAGACAAACGTTTTGATTTTAGGGCTAAATTTTAACTCAAAATTTTAAAAACTTGCTAAAAATATAGTGAATTCCAACTAAAAATAATAACATTGTAACATTTCTCAGATTTCTGAGAAATGGTTCTTGAAGATGGGAAGAAGAAGAGCAAAGCTACAGGATTGAATTCTTCCTTTTTTTATTTGATTGATTAAAAATTCTTATCTGAAATAGGAGGCATACAAGCATATATATACAGGAGAGGAAAAGAAGAGGGAAAAGAGTATGGGCCAAAACAAGAGGGCCAGCCCATGGACCAAAACACAAAATACACATATCAGTAATACCCCCCCTCAAGCTGGTGGGTAATCAACAGATTGAACACTCAGCTTGGACATTAACTTGTGGAGTTGTGGAGATGGAAGAGATTTGGTCAGAAGGTCAGCAAGCTGATCAGAAGTAGGGACATAGAGAAGCTTCAATAATCCTTCCATGACTTTTTCCCTAGTGAAGTGGCAATCCAATTCAATGTGTTTCGTCCTTTCATGGTGGACTGGATTCTTTCCTAAGTGGATTGCTGATTGATTGTCACAACACAACTTGACAGGTTGTAAGTGTTGAATCCCCAGTTCAGACAATAGACGTACAAGCCATGTTATTTCTGAGGCTGCTGAGGCTATAGCTCTGTACTCTGCTTCAGAGGATGATCGAGAAACAGTGGATTGTTTCTTTGATTTCCATGAGATAGGACTTTTCCCCAAAAGCATGATGTATCCTGTGATAGACCTTCTTGTGTTTGGGCAAGAGGCCCAATCTGAATCTGAGAACCCTTGGAGAGTTAGTTCATTACTGGATTGAAGAAGGATTCCTTGACCTATAGAGCCAGCTATGTATCTTAACATATGTGAAAGGGCCTTTGCATGCTGAATTCTTGGACTTTGGAGGAATTGACTGAGAGTTTGTACCCCAAAAGCAATGTCTGGTCTGGTATGTGTGAGGAAATTTAACTTGCCCACTATGCATCTGTACAGAGCAGGATTATGATAGAAATCTCCTTGATCTGCTGCTAATTTGATGTTAACTGGAAGAGGAGTTTTGGCTGTCTTAGAAAGATCCATCTCACAGCTTTCAAGGAGCTCCTTGGTGAACTTTCTTTGTGTTAAGATGATTCCTTCATTTATCCTTGAGACTTCAATGCCAAGGAAATAATTCAAATC
The DNA here is from genome assembly GCF_026212465.1 of Amaranthus tricolor. Lineage (NCBI taxonomy): Eukaryota > Viridiplantae > Streptophyta > Magnoliopsida > Caryophyllales > Amaranthaceae > Amaranthus > Amaranthus tricolor. Next base: position 3,504,098 of record NC_080061.1, read on the forward strand.
TCCCAAATCCTTGATGCTGAAGACTTTGTGTAGGTGATTTTTGAGGTCATTTAGGATGGTTGTGTTGGTACCTGTAAGAATAATGTCATCTACATAAACTGCAACAACACACAAATCCACATTATCATTATATATGAATAAAGAATAATCATTCTTGCTTTGTATAAAGTGTTTGTGTTGTAATTCAATAGTAAGTTTTGCAAACCATTGCCTACTAGCTTGTTTTAACCCATAGAGGGACTTGAGTAGCTTGCATACTTTTTGTTCTGGATTAGGAATACCAGGAGGCATACGCATGTATACTTCTGTATCAAGAGAGCCATGTAAGAATGCATTGTTGATGTCAAGTTGATACAAGGGCCATTGTTTGCCAGAGGCTATGGCAAGAAGGCATCTAATGGTAGCCATTTTCACTACAGGGGAGAAGGTTTCTGCATAGTCCACGCCAAACTTTTGTGTGAATCCTTTTGCCACAAGCCTTGCTTTGTATCTCTCCAAAGTTCCATCCCTCTTAAGTTTCACTTTGTAAACCCACTTACATCCAATGGCTTTCTTACCTTTAGGCAAGTCTGTGACTTCCCAAGTGTGGTTTTTATTGAGTGCTTCTATTTCTTTCTTCATTGCCTGAACCCATTCAGGGTGTTGAGCAGCCTCAAGGTAGGTTGCTGGTTCAGAGAGAGTAGATATGGAAGATATAAAGGCTTTGCAGTGTGTTGGTATTTCATCAAAGTTAACAATATTGCACCAATGTTGTGTTTCATTATAGGCAGCACAAACAAAGTCATCCATCCAAGCAGGTTTTCTGGGTATTCTTTTATTTGGTGAGTTGATGATTAGGTTTGGTGGATGTGTTTGAGAGGCAGGTATGTATGGCTGGCTTAAATGAGGCGTTGCTATGTTTTGTTCTGGTTCAGGTGTTGGTGTTTCAGTGGGTAGAAAGAATGCATCAGGTAATGGCTGATCATCTGGTAAGTTGAAAGGTGTATGGCTGGGAAGAAAGATTGGGTTCAGAGAGGATTGGGGTGAGTCAGAGAGATGAAATGGTAGGTGCTTTTCATGGAATGTTACATCCCTTGAGACAAACAGTTTGTTTGTTTCTAAATTCAAGAGTTTGTAGCCTTTCTGACCTATCTCATACCCCATCATGATGCAAGGGGTGGCTCTTGAGTCAAATTTAGATCTATTTGCCTTTAGACTTGATGCATAAACTAAGCAGCCAAAAACTCTTAAGTGATCAATGTTAGGTCTTCTTCCATACAATTTTTCATAAGGTGTCTTGTCGTCTATGCAGCTCAAGGGCATTCTATTTATCAAGTGAGTGGCAGTGAGAAGACATTCTCCCCAGTATTTCAATGGAACCTTGGACTGAAAGTAAAGTGCCCTTGCTGTTTCAAGAAGATGCCTGTGCTTTCTTTCTACAACTCCATTCTGCTGTGGAGTGTCAATGCAGCTTCTTTGATGCAAGATTCCAAATTTTTCATATATATTTAAAATTTTACCTTCACAAAGCTCTTTGGCATTATCACTTCTAACTGCTTTGACAACAACATCAAACTGATTATGTATGAATGTAATAACAAAATCAAGAATATCAACAGAATCATTTTTATTTTTCATCATGAAAGTCCATGTATGCCTTGAAAAGTCATCAACAATGGTCAAGAAGTATTTACAGTCATTATGAGTTCTAATTTTGTAAGGGCCCCAAACATCTATATGCAACAAATCAAAACAATTTTTGCTTCTACTTCCTGTTTTTGGAAAAGAATTTCTAGTTTGTTTTGCTCTAGGGCAAATTTGGCAAATACAGTCAAGACCATTCCTATTTGCTAAGTTATCATTAACAAGCTGTAGCCTATTGAATGGTATATGGCCCATCCTTAAGTGCATCAACTTCAGCTCTTCTGTAGCAGCAATGTTGACAGAGCTTCTTGTTTTACCATCATCAATTTTAACTGCATAAAGTCCGGACTCCAGATTACCAAGAACCAGTGTACTTCTCTGTGAATGATCCTGGATCATGCACTTGTCATGTGTAAAGACTATATTACAATCCATGTCCTTACATAATTTGTGTGTTGAAATTAAATTGAACTGAAGTTTTGGAACATGAAGCACATTTTTCAGAATAATACCATTTTCAAATGTTATAGTTCCAATATTTTCTATTTTTAGTTTCTTTCCATCAGCCACTGTGATTTTGTTAGGTGATTTGTCAAAAACATTGTAATTATCAAATAATTCTAAATTAGAACAAATATGATCAGTGGCTCCACTATCTATTATCCACTTTGAATTCAGACAAGTTATTGAACAAGGACTTTTACCTGCTGTGTTGGCCTTTTCTATGGCTTGAATGTCATTGCATTTTTTGCTTTCTTTAATCAGGTTTACTAATTGTTTGCATAAATCAGTTTCTGGATCTGGTTCATCATCTGATTCTTCTTCACAAGTCATGGCTGCCACTCTTCTTCCTTTTATTCCCTTGTTGTTCTTCTCATTCTTGGGATAACCTTTTAGCTTGTAACACTTATGTATGGTATGGTTTGTCATTTTGCAATACTCACAGTACAGGTTGTTCTTCTTAAGGGTTGTAGGTCTGTTTATCCCACCTCTAACTCCATCACTTGCAGTGAATGCCATGGTGGAATGTTTGTTGAGCACATCTGCTATTTCTTGTTGTCTCTCATCTTGTATGAGTAAGTTGTAGGCAACAGAAATATTAGGAAGAGGATTCATCATTAGAATATTTGTTCTAACAGCATTGTGTTTGTTGTCCAATTTCATGAGAAATTGTACTAATCTTTCATCTTGCTGATTTTTGATAAATTTCTTTAAGAAATTGCATGAACAGCCATTGCATGTGCAGATTGGAGTAGGGTTTGCCGCACTGATTTGGTCCCAAATACCTTTGATTTTTGTAAAAAATACTGCAATAGGACTATCGTCTTGATTAATCTTGCTTAAATTTTGTTGTAAAGAAAATAGTTGTGGTCCTGATATTACTGAATATCGATCTTCAAGATCTTTCCAGATCTCGTAAGCAGTGGAGAAATATAAAACGCTCTTTGCTATAGTATTGTCCACAGATCTGAGTAGATATGAAATTATCATGTTGTTGCATCTTTCCCAACCTTTGAAGAGAGGATCATTGGGTTCAGGCTTAATCATGCTTCCATCAATAAAAGCAATTTTGTTCTTCATTGACAAAGCTAAAACCATAGCTCTCTTCCAATCAGCGTAATTATCACCATTGAATTTCTCTGAAACCAAAGAAACAGTAGGGTTTTCATTTGGGTGAATGTAGTATATAGAATTTGGATCAGCAATTGGATTTTGTGAAGTATAATTCGATTCAAGCATTTTGAGATCAAGAAAGACAAGGAAGAAGAAGGTGATTCAAGAATTATGAGATGAAATCTTTTGATCGGAATTTTGGGAAATCGATATTGAAGAAATTTCAGAATTGAGATACAATTTCAATGATTGTAGAAAAGAAAAAAAAAAACGCGGAAGATTTGTAGGAGCAGATCTCAATCCGCTCTGATACCATGTAACATTTCTCAGATTTCTGAGAAATGGTTCTTGAAGATGGGAAGAAGAAGAGCAAAGCTACAGGATTGAATTCTTCCTTTTTTTATTTGATTGATTAAAAATTCTTATCTGAAATAGGAGGCATACAAGCATATATATACAGGAGAGGAAAAGAAGAGGGAAAAGAGTATGGGCCAAAACAAGAGGGCCAGCCCATGGACCAAAACACAAAATACACATATCAGTAATAATGAAATTAAAAATGTTGACGTGCAATGAAGAAAAAGGTTTAAATGATCGAATTAGGCTTTTAATCGAATTTCACCTGTTTTTTTTAGTATATTAGGGTTGATATTTTAATTTCTACTAATTTTTAATCAAATTTCGAATTATTTTCAGATCAAATCAAACTATGACATATCTACTTGGACTAGACTTACTTGATCCCAAGTTGATTGACCTCGTACAAGTATAGTTGAACTTGAATATTAAGGTCTTGGATCTAATTAAAAAATTCTATAATTATATTAATTATCATTTTTTACTAAATTTTTGTTTAGTTCACTTTAGAAATAAATAATCGGTAAAAATAAGTCGTAAAAATCAGTTGCTCAGTAAAAAGCAGTTTTAATAAGTTAAATTCAATTATAAATTAAAGTTAAAAATCAGTTACAATTAGTAAAAACTATTTTCAATTAGTGTTAATTAGTAAAAATTAATTTTAATTAGTAAAAATTAATTAAATCTGTAAAATCAGTTAAACTAAACAAAATCTTAATTTAGACGAAAATGTGAAGTGATAAAAAAAACCTTTCAGTGTAGTAATCGGCTCGAAGGATTTATATATATCATGAGACCATAAGTATAAATCTAATGAAATTTACTTGTTGCGGATTTCATGAGACCATAAGTATAAAATAAAGCTAATGAAATTTAACTCATGAGATTTACTGTATATCTTTATAAGGCTTCTTGTGCGTAGTTTAATAGTTTGTTAGTTGTTTAATGAGGTTAGAATTTTATTTTTATGTAGTATTTTAATTTTAACTAGTATTTAGTGATATAGGTATCTGTTATCCAAATGTTATAACTTTTTGCTTTCCAAAATTAAAACTAAAGTTGTTAGAATCGGGATTCTACTTAAAATCGTTTACAGAGGTAGAATTGAATCGGTAGACGAATCATAGAATCGTACGATTCTATAAATAAACTTAAATTTATTAAAATATATAGTATCTTATCATTATTATCCATTTTAAAAGTCTAAATTTATGAATTAAAGTTTCTTTGACTTTATTTTTAAGAATGTAAAGAAAACTTTTTAATAATTAGTTTAAATCTTCAAACCCATTAAGAAATTTATTTTTTATAAAGTTTTCATGATGATCCATTTGAAATTTATTTATATAAGTGAAAGAGATTAATGAAAGATGGTACATAAGAAAAATTAATAATAATTAATACTAAATTAGTAGAATTAAATCGTTAAATCATACGATCGTAGAATTGTGTTATGATTCTACATCTAAAAATTTTACTCCAACTAGAATGGTAAGATTCTACAACTTCAAGATTCTACCTGCGATTCAAATTGCTCACTTGTTTTTTGATCGTAAAATCGTAGAATCATAGATCAGAATCGCGATTTTAACAACAATGTTTAAAACAAATCTGTTGATCCGACATTTACCCGATATGTAACAAAACTCAATTTGACACGAATGAATTTATAATTATATAAAAACCAACATGGACACAAGGCCTGATTTTAAAACTTAATCCGAAATCGGTCTGATAACCCGAATGAATACCTATGTACGACATATTTACACATTGTTCTCAACAATAAATCATACCCAACATAAACTATAACCACTATATTTACCGAGTAATTTAAATTTACACGACCAATTAATTGCACATCTTTTTTTGAAATGACTTAATTAGACAACTAATTATCAAACAATTACAATTGTGGAGCTAAAACTACCCACTATGCGCGTACGACTACCTATAACTATGTTGCGATGAACATGTCCGCGTTTATTTTTGGGAACATAAGATGTAACCCAACAAATTTGAAGCTGATCGACACTACACAGAAACGTGAAAAACGGCCAATTCCAAAAAATAGTGGGTTGATGAACGTGTGTGAGCAATGCAGAATGGACAAAACCATACACCCACTTGAAAATGGTGATTGGTGAATGGTGAGGTCTTTGGACTCAAACGTTACGTTTTTGGACTTTTAAAGCGTGATTTTTGGCCAACAGAAATTAAGCACTGAAATAAAGAAAGTAAAGCGTCAAAATTTAGTTTCACGATAGAGAAATATGTGCCGGATAAAAGGAGGGATTTGGGAATTAATGGAATCTTTTTTGTTCATCATCTTTTATTTTCTATATCATCTGATCTCCCTCTTATTTATGGTTATGGTTACACTTTCTGTTTTCTTCTATATCAAATATTTTATATTAATTTAGAGAATTTTAATGCCCAATTCTATATCAAATTAAGCACTTACTGCTTTTGTCTCTCTTTTCCAAGTTGAGTCTATTTTTTGTCAAATTTAATCAAATACTCCTAATTTTTATGTTGATCAACATTATCACCATTTAGCTTGTTTGAAAACTGTCAAATAAGTCTAACTTATTGGAAGTTGGTGGAAAATACCTATATGTGCAAATCATAGGATGAGAGATAGGTTGACTAACATATAAGTTTGATGAAGTATTTCTTGTATTACTAATTGATTTTAGGATGAAACTTCACGATTTTGTATAGAGTTAATAATAAATTTATTATGGTATCAGAGCCGTACAATTTTCGATTAACTTTAAAAAAAAACACGGCATTCTATAAATATAACTTGTGGGCTCATTGGTGAGGGGAGTGTTGGAAATTAAATAACCTACATGTGATACCATACGAGGAATTAGAAAACACAAATTATTCTATGAGACGATCTCATTGAAAGACGCGTCTTATACATGGGTTAAATATGTCTATCTAATTAATATATTTTATGAAAATATGAGCTCTTTGTTTGAGGTCGCTTCACTGGGAAATAGTCTCACAAAAGTAGCTCATTAGAAAGAGGTTGACTAACATATAAACTTAAGCTTGATGGCTTAGTCTCCTATTACTAATTGATTATAAAAGTGAACTTTATCGGATTTGTGTATAGTCAAATATTCTCTTATGTGGGTCTTGTTTAGTAAAAATCCAATAGCAAAGTAATAAAAATACCATTGAACTATAATCCAATACTTCAAGTGAACAATAGCTGATTACAATGGTCGATTTGAATAGCTAATTTAATTAATTAGTTTGATCAATTGATTGTAAACCCATGCTATAAGCAACTTGTTTAACAATATTTCAACTAATTAATTTATCAAATAAGATTAACTTATTTGACCATTCAACCTTCTATTTATATCAAAATTAGTTAAAATTACAGTACCTAAAAGTTTGTCAAAACGCCCCATATCTTTGAAAACGATACAAGACAAAAAATGAGATGAACTGTAACAATTGTCAAACCTGATGTTAGAAATGTAAGACACATGACTAGCATTGTGCATGAGTCACATAACTCAAGAGTTTGGACTTGCACAAAACCTGTTGATTGCAAGGATAAAATGGAACCATTTTCCTATTCACAAATTCAGGCAACTCTTCTTATTTTTCCATAAGCAAATTTTCTTGAATATAATTTCATCTTCATCCAAATTACTTTTGTCAGTTATATTAAGTTAGAATTTAAAAACTTGGACCGGGCAGTTCAAATAATAAGGAGAAGAAGTAATACAATACACCTACAAATCCAAAAGAGTAAGGAGTTTTTTTAGCACTCTGCATCTTGCATGTGTATCTTAAAGTTTTATTCCACCTGAAAGATTACAAATTAACTATATAAGTTTACATAAATTAACTAAATAAATAATATTATCTGTACCTGAATGAATTAAGTTCTTTAATTAATTTTAGGTTATTCTAAAAGGTTAGTAGTGGCAAATTTTTTAAAAAAAATTTACAAAGTAATATTGTACTTTTAGAATTTCACAACTTAACATATAATCTAATACTTTTTGGACATTAATATTACGACAGTTTATATTCCTAAAGTACAATGCTATTTTGTTAAATTTTAAAGAAAGAAGGTTATTGTATATCAATAGAAACAAAATTAATTAAACGTTTTTTAGGCATTAATGTGGATTTTTTTAAAAATTTATTACTACTGGCCTTTTGCAATAGTTTAGTTCATATCTATGTAGAATATCCCATGCATTTTATCGATTATATATTTTGTCTTTTTTGTTGATTGTTTTTATAAAGATATATATAGGTTTACTCGAATTTGGTGTGGTTAATATATAGTTGATCTTTTTCGCATACAGGAAAACAAGATAATATGCATGAAAGTCTTAACACTTGGATTTTACCCCTTTAATTAGGATAAATCAGGTGGTATTTGTTTCCAACAAGGTGAGGACCTAATTTTGATTATGACATCTATGCTATATTTTGGAGTCAATACATTCACGATAAATTCCACCATAGTTTTTTAAGTAGTTAAAATTAATTTGAAAATGACTATCCAAATCTTGTTATTTTCAAATTTTTTTATTTATCATTTCATAATTAAAATTTATAATTTGAAATGAAATACTTATTTTCAAACATTATATTATATAATTTAGAATATATAATATACTATTAATAAGGTATTAACTATTAGTTTAAAATTTTAATTAAGTTGATTTGCCCTTTATCCCTTATAAGTTATATAAAACAAGCATGATTAAGCTTCTTTTGTTTGCTTCACCTGTTAATTTAATAGTGAACAGTCAAACACCGGAG
>NC_080061.1:3517500-3567500 GCF_026212465.1 Amaranthus tricolor
ACAATGAAGTTTTTCAGCTTGTACATAAGAAAATTATTTATCTATTAGGAGTATAATATCTTATAGTCAGATACAGAGTATTATGTAGTCTAAAAGTTCCACCATACCTGTGATTTTGAATAACTATACACAATTAATAAGCAAACAATAGAATAGGAATCGTACGAGACCTTCCATGGCCGTGGTAGTTCATAGACCCATACATTTACTGATCCTTATCACTTCCCCTGAGCACCCCGAAAGAATCACTAAATGGCTACGAATGGCCGATTGTATATGGATGAACCCTTTGAGGAAAATTCTAGCGAATTTGAGGGCTTTGGCCTTCCATGCGCGTATTTGATCTTATAGTTGTATGACCTCGAATCTTGACTTGTCAAGTAGGGGACAATGTGCTTCTTCATATCCTCTTTTGAGATTCCGAGATGATTTCCAGCCACGCTAACGAACTTAACTTTACCGGCTTCATCAAGGGTTCTCAAACCAATCCAATCTTCAATGTAAAGCTTAGTCTGTAGAAGTAGTAGATGATTGTCAAACCGATTCACTGTAGAATCAAAATAACGAAATACAGGAAGCAAAAATTTCTGAGGAGTTTTGGAGCTGATCATCTGGATCATGTCTCAACCCAAACGAGGGTCATTTCACAGCCATAGGTTGGCCTGTTGGGGCTGGGATGGGCATTGGGTTTGAATTATCATGAAAGTCTGCATCATTGTATCACAGCCGTATCATATAGGTACTTAAGCTTACCACAACCAAAATATAAGCCGACACAACCGAAAAACCATCCATTTTGCAACCGGTACCAATACTGACCAAAACCGAATTTTTGCACTATCCCTTCAGCCAGCTGATAGTAAGATGTAATCCTATAACTAACAGAACATTTGTCTAAATGTCCGTTCCCAGCTCCCCCCAGCCTGACTACTATTCGCCCGAAAGGCCATAATAATTGACAAAGAAAATAATAGTCTAAATTATAGAAAACTAGTATACAAACTCGTGCAACGCACGAAGGTTGTTAATATGAAAATAAATATAAATATAAATTTTAAAGAAAAATGCAATTGCACTTATAGTAATCAACTTATAATATTAATAAAATGTAATATTTGATATAAGTTTTTATAAAACATAATAATTTGTTAATTGAAATTATTTTTGTGAAATTAATGATTTTGAAAAAATAAAATTGTCTCGAAATCAACATATGTCCTATTTGGCAAAGTTCTATAAAAGCGACATTTGGAATTTTACAGTTCTTTTATAGCATTGTATGATATACAGCCCCAATATATTGCAACAAAGGACTAAAAGCGCCATCCGGATCTTATGTTTATGATTAAATAAGATTGAGAAGTATAGACGCTTCTATAGAAAACTTAGCAAATATATACCTCTTGAGGAGTTAACAAAGGACTAAAAGCGCCATCAGGATAGTATCCAAACCATGATGTTTCTTTGGGTACTAAAACAGTGTCATGTTCAAACTGCAATGGTAAAAGATATGTCATTTTATTGAATCGCATTCAAACACTCCAATTTAAAACAACGATGAAATATAACGGAACTAGACTGTATTCTAACTTACCATAATTAGCACTAAATTTTCTAAGCTGCTAAAACGCTCCTTGTAAGTTGAGTTTCTTTCCTCGGGAATTTCATTGTTAAGCTTTGGGAGAAATTTACATTTATCTAAGTAGCCATTCATATTCTGGAAAAAACAGCACAAAAATTCTAAAAGTCAATTTATTTAGGGACCGGGAAGTAACAAACAGACACAGTGATATATACTCACACTCGGGATTTTAAGGTAACCGCTGGGAGCAAAATTATTCTGCAATTATATAAGATTAATCTCAGAAACAGCAAAGGGAATATACAACTCTTAGCAGCAAAATGATGTTTATTCAACATAACAATAGCAGTAGTCACCTGAACGTAATCAGAATAAACTTCACCCTTGATAAGTGCATCAGCAAGAACACAGAAAATACCGCTCTGCAAACAGATATCGTCATATCAACCACTGCCAAATTCAGAGCTCCCACGTAAGCGGAGGTTGGAGGTCGGATGTACACAACCTTACTCTTGTTGGTGATAACAAAGAGGTTGTTTCTGATTGACCTCTTGATAAAAATATCATTATCAGCTTCATATAAATAAGAAGTGCATATTGTATAATGAGTCATTTTAATATATATAAGTATAATTTGAAACCAAAGAACTATAAATCTCTGGTCTATCGAAATAAGGAACCAAAATAAAAATAACTCTAAAAAGGATAAATTGATTTCATTAGATATTACTAAGCAATCAGTCTCGAAGATTAAATAATTACACAAAAGGGTCTTCAGTAAGCAAGGATATCTCCGTAGCACAATGGTTCTCCATAAATGCAATCGAGTTTCAAAGTACATGAGGTGATAGCAAAAAGATGAAACAGGAAAAGAAAAAAAAAAACTTACACCACAAAGAGGAACTGAAGCAATGCCAGCATGAGGACCCCCTAATGAGATGAAGTTCTTAACCTGTTTTAAGCATTAAACTAGTGTTAGTCTCGAGTGTTAACATTACGAGCAAAACCAATGTAAAGATTTTCATGCCTAATACATAGCTGTCTTGAGCACAGATGATTGAGATCAGCTGTTAGTGCAAGATACACAAAACAAGACATTACCAAAATGTAAAAATGGAATTTGTTAGAATGTGTAGAAAACTCATGGTTTTCTGTAAGTTGTATTACATATGCGTATATACGATAGTTCAAAATCAGCAACGATGATAAAAACATTCACTAAAATACTACCAATTTGTTTTCACTTACCGGTGGCCCTCCTTCACAGAACTCTACAACAGCTCGTCCAATCAAGTTGCCCTGGAACACAAAAGCACAAATGTTAAAAATCTCGATGGGAATGTTCGCGTCCAAAAATATTAGAAATAGAGTTGGCACCGTCTTATGTACAATAAAGCATGATGCATGATTTCATATTCCAGTTGCTTTAGAATATTAGCGCATTAGTGCATATGTACAAGATATTACCTGGGACAGACCAACTATGTTGTAACCAGCACGGAGTTCTTTCATTTTTTTCACCTATAGACCAATACCAACCAAAACAGATCGTAAGTAATATTTCAAGCACGCAAGTTGCGGGTAAATGCCGACAGCTTTCTCACCTTCTTACAAACAACTTGTGCCTGCAAGGCGTAAACAAACAGTTTAGAATGTGGTGTCGTGCAATAGAAAAATATATATCAAATGTTTTGAAGGGTTCATTTTCTTGTTCTCTACCTGTTCATCAAGAGGCATAAACCAGGAATCCCAGCCTCCATTACCAATTTCACTGAGCACCGTGATTAACCAAAAAATGACCTTGTGAGTAATCAACTACATAAATAGAAAGTGTAGAAAGCGTCGCACAGTCACACCATTATTTTTTAACAGAATAAAAGAATAGAAATTAAGGCCAACAAAGGATGAATCATTAGAAGAAAAAAAGTCAAGTTTATAGTATAGACCTTCATTACATATCAAAATTTCACAACGATGCCCAAAGGCTAGAAAAAGCACTAATAATTGAACCAAGTGATCACAAAATGAAAGCAGCACAAGTTTACATAACCAATAAAAGGACTGCAAGTTTCTTTTAACACATAAAGGAGATCAAGACGAACTATCCTTATGGTGCCCACACATCCACTACACTAGTTTAGATGGAAATATCATCATCATCATATCCGACATATCACGCCGATTAGTTGAGATGCAACACTTTTCTTAAAATGATAATTAGGGAACCAAGGCGTTAATAGTGAGATGCTATCCCAGCTTTGCTATCCTCAGAGAGTCTTTGGGTGTGTGTTTGACAAATGGATTTTTGGTTGACTTTTAACTTTTGGCTAGTCAAACAACCAAAAAAAGTATTTGGTATACGGTTTTTAAGTCAAAATTATAAAAGTACAATGAGTAAATTTTTCATGGTTTTTTGCCTTTTTGATCTATTTTTCTCTAATAAACACTCTACAGACGAAACTAATTTTTACCAAACATATCCATCCATAACAACTTACTCAACAACTAACAAAAAAACCAATGTTGTCAAAACAAGCTAACTTAACCAACACCCCCACCCCTTTCACTTACCTCCAAACAATTGACAAGCATTACAAACATCTACCTGATACTAATATCGTCTACTGCACAATTGTCGATTTGTAATATCCTACAAGAGTTCTGGCTACAGTCAAAGTAAGAAAGAACAGCTCTCATCCTGAATCTGTCAACCTTTCATTTACTAGCAACAGAATTCATAGTTCTCAAGTAAAAAAAGATAGGTGCAAACATATGAAACACTGCTTGATTGAGACCCCGAAGACATTATAGTGCAGTAAGCATAATTTGGCAAGCAAAAAACGCGAACAAAAAACAGTGGCAAGTAGCAACACAGATCACAACATCTAAAAAGAACCCTGTGCATATGGATGAAAAAATGGAGACCCCGGAGAGAGAGATAGAACGTACACACAATATCCTTTTGATGCTGACCACTCACTTAAGCTTTCAGTAAAGTGCTTCATTCCACGATTGGAGCATTTATCTCCAATGCCTACATGATTAGAAACAGTATCCAAACTGAGAAAGGAAAATGGAACTACAAATCTAACGAAATAAAACCGAACTCAATTTAACGAATGGGCAAAATATGACTCAAACAAAGCAACCCATAGAATAACATAGGGACTGAAGAATAATCTCTTTGGACTATTAGTCACTATGAAGACGATCATTGAAAAAAGTTGATTTCAAATTGAATTTTGTATATAACAATGGCAAAGTCTTGATCTCATCAAAGTCTTAACCTTGTATTAAAAATGCTTCCCATTCAGAAAATCAAATTATGCTCAAAGGGTGTTGATACATAATCCTACCAATTTATATCAATTCAAATTTTAGTGAAAATCAAAACATCAAACGGCAAAAAAAGGAATAAAAAATCTTTAAATTAGAGCATCAGAATCAAGGTAAAAAGTGAATTTGTTTGTAGGTCAAGAAAATATTGGATAAGACGGAAATGAACTTGTGGGTCAAGAAACTCTTGGTGCACATGAAAACGAATCTTAGTACAATCAACATAAGAAGGCCAAAAGAAACTGTAAGGTTTCATTACATCCTTTGTCCTTTGCTGTGTATTACTAAGTTACTTAATCAATTAAAAAGATGTTCAAAGTACAAAAGGATCCATTCCAATTTCCATACGACAAGAAAATAGTAGTTCCAAGCCAAAAAAAGGTAGATGCTAACTAACTAGTACTGCGTACTTGTTTTGCCCATATCACACCAAAAAAAAAGAAACTTCAAAAAGAATACAATCAACAAAAACAATTTCTCTTGCCCCTTAACCCTTCACATTATAATTTAAGAGACAAACTTGTACAACAATGCTGTAAAAATTGTAACTATATGGGCGCCTTCCTTTTTTATGCTCATGTGCATGGAGTACTAACAACCTCACTTCACCATCCATGAACATTCCAATAACCTTTCCCATCAGAATTCATCCACCCAACAACAAGATGAAAATCCATACACATTCCAAATTCAAATTCATTATCAATCATCAACCTATTCACAAATGAAATCCCATACAACAACCATCTATAAACCCGGTAATTCTTTACAATGTCATTGTAAGACAATGGCATTTCTTTCCATTAAGTCTCACATAAATACCCAAATTTTCTAATACGGTGCGCTTCATTCGACCTATCAATTGCTGATGATTATCATTTCAAACAAGCATCTTCAAACATGGGTTAAATCATCCATTAAAGTGCTCACGAACCTCAAAATCTCAACTTGCATAGAAATTAAGAACTCTACAAAGACAATCATATTGTCCAAATGGAAGATTCATAATCTTAACAAATTAAACTAATTACTACCCACTCAACCGCAAATCACATGAATTCGCCCCCTTCCCCATCTCATAACCCATTTTCTTAATCACAATTGCAGTCCAGAAAACACCAAATATCACATTATATCCTCAACAAATCATTCTAAATTACTATTACCAGTAACCAAACCACATACAATCAGAAAACAATAGAATATTCCCAAGAAAAAACCTAATTACAACTCGATAACATGACAGAAGAATGGTGAAACAGTATTACAACAAAAACCCTAAAATTTGATAAATAAAAACTTAATCCCACATCTTAGCTTTCGTAATCACAAAACATGAACATAAAAGTCAAACAAAAGGGCACTACGGAATGTCAAAATAAACACAATGTCCAATCCAAAGATTGAAACTTTCGAATGTTTCAACACAACAAAACAGTACAAAGAACATGTAACCTTAATTAAAGTAAAGTACGCATAAAAAGATAGGGAATAAGATGGGTACCATGGAGTACAATGAAAGGAAGAGAATGAGACAAAGGAACAAAGATTATGGCAAAGATTAAGGTGAAAAGGGGTGTTAAAAATCTCATTTTTTTTTTTATTTCTTGCCAACAAGTTTGGAAATTTTGTTTGGGAAATGGGATTAAGAAATACAGAAAAAAGGGTTTAATCTATTTGATTGGGGATTTAATTTCTTGAAATGGGTACTTGATATTAAATTTGGATGAAAGGTTGTTATCAGTTTTCACAGTTGGGTTGTGTCATCTGTGACAAAAATTAAATGAAGAAGAAATCAGAAACCAACAAGTCACTACTTGTTCGTTTCCTTTCCAGATGCTGTAAATCAATGAGAATTTTATTTGACTGCTACGAGTAGACGTCAAAAGACAGATTTTTTATATGAGATTTTTAAAGAGATGGAGTAACGTAATTAAATACTTCTAGAATATAATGTCACTATATGCTCTATTGTTAAACTTATTGATAATTGAACAAATGATCCGATAAATAAGATTTAGAGAAAGTGAAAAGTTTTATTCTTGAACAAGAAGATGAAGTAAAATTAGTTATAATACTCAAAGTAAAAACAAGAAAAATTAAAATAGATAGGAAAAATATGTTATAGAATTATATCGAATATTTATTTGAGTTACATTAAGTTGAGTAAATAAAATTTGAGTCCTTTAGATTTTGATCATGTTGTGTCTCGACTCTCGATCAAGTATCACTTCGAGTTTCATTGAATTGAGTCATTAAATTAGTTGTTGATAGTTAGTTGTTGATTGTTGATTAGTTTAGTTAGCTTGCTTTGTTAATGAAAAATATTAGTTGTTTTTGTTGACTTTTACGTTAGCTAAACGAGTAACTTATTAACAGACATATCCGATCAACTAAGTTCTTATAGTCAATCTAGATAATCATAACTCATAGGTATATTGCATACTTAGTTTGTAATTAAACTAAAACACTAACAAATAACAACCAATTAAGTTATTTAGAAACTTCCTAAATTGAAACAACTTATTTAGTTATTGGTACTAAATAGTACTAATGAGAGTTATTTGATGTGTAAATTTTCGTAAAACGTACAATGTCATTCCTAAGGTAATGAAACTTTAATCATAAAAACGTTTTATGTTCACAATTTCTCATTACCACATATTACAACCTCGTCAAACGGTCATACATTGTAGAATGAATTTTGTGAAGAAAATGAGTTGATTGAAGAAAAACAATTACATACATTAAATTTGTCAAAATAAAATCCCACTTTACACAAATTTTCCATCATCATTCTCACTATTTAATACCAACAACCAAACATCTTAGTGTGTTTTTGAAGCTTTTAAAACTCTGACCTAAAAATAACTTGATGAAACTATGAATATTAATATCACCCTAACTTGTGAACAATATTAGGAGTTGGGTTGAGTCTTGTCTTCAGTCTTCACACAAGAAGGGAAAATGTTGCCGTAATTTTAGGGCGACTTGCTAAGAAACTTTTAGCCATATTTTCACTGTCGTAATTTGGTATATAACCAAATGATGTCTGAAATTGCTAGTTGAGGTAACAAATGTTTAAATATGGAGAAACTGATATCCTCTTGCCTTCGCTTATGCATACCAAATTGAATTCATTTATCAAGTAGGTTTAAGGCATATCTTGCATTACTTTATATCAATGTTTTGTCGAATATCTATCGAGTAATTAGATTGGATTAAGTTGTGTATTGGGTTTATACACGTTAGTTCATATATGTATCGTGATGATTATAAGTTGGATTAAGTGGGATCTTGTGTTACTTCAAATCAATGATTTCTTGGACTTCTATTGAGTAAAGTTAAGCTTAGGGCATAACAAATTTGTTGCGGATTTAATTATTTACATTTTCAGACTAATATCATAGGTTGTCAGAGTAGAGTCAACATTCACGACTCGAGTCAACATCATATTGGTATTGGTGATCACCACACCTCATGTCAACTAAGGGCAAAAATTTGATTTGGGTTATAATTTTTTTCTTAGATCGATTCTAAACAGAACAAAACCTGTTTTCGTTCTTAGACTAAAACCAAACCAAATGGAAAACTTGCTCTCAACCAAATCAAAATTACAAGGAGTAGCAAGACATCCATATACCATAACACCAAAAGCAAAAGGATAACCAACTAAAGGCGGTAATCATCTTCGGTCAGGATTTGAGAATATCAACTACCTATAACCTTACTCCTGTATTAACAAAAAAGTTATTTTTGATTTACTTCAAACATCATCGATAACTTCACATAGATAAAAATTAATGAATCGATTTACTACAATTCAGTATAATCTAAAACAAAATAACTACAAATCATTAACTCCATCAAAAATGAACTACACAAAAAAGTAAGGATATAATTTCTTTTCTTCAAAGAGTTAATCCCCCATATACTCTAATATACAGGGATAAGCCAAGAACAAGGATGTTTTACATTGAGTCTAGCTAAGTAATCTAGAATATAGATGTTTCAAGCAAAATACTAAAGAGGAGAGTGTTGGTGCACCAGTTTACATGTTGTAGTGTGACCGAAAGGCCACTGATTCAAGTCCTAGAAGCAGCTTCTTGCAGAAATGAATGATACTATTTGCCTCCATTACAGCCTTGCGGTGTTGTGGAACCCTTCCCCGGACCCTCTGCAGAAATTTTTTGTGCACAGAGCTTCCCCTTCGTCATGCAGAACACTCACCATAAACCTCGTAGCAACATAGTACATTATCTTACGAGATTATAGAAACGATCAAATTTCTGTATTGGCTGTATATAATAATTATAGTACAATTGTGAGCATAATTTACTTCTACAACAGATTTAACACCCAATAAGTGTGAAATGCAGGAATCAGGATAATCGATATCCTCCTCACTATCAATTTAAACCATTTCTCTGGTCATTAGAACCGGTTTTTCCTGCAAAAATGCCACGTCTGCAGAGGAGGTCGGTAGTAGTAGGAGATGATCTGGATCATCAATATCCTCCTCGCTATCAATCGATGATGACGCTGGAGACGCTGACCCGTCATCTAATAATCCAACACCCAAATCAATATAAAATCAATAAGGCAAGTTAGAAACTAACAAAACAGTACAAGCGAGAACAATCATTATAGATAAAGCAAAAGAACACCCTACAAACCTAATACCTCTATAGTCTACCCCTTTGATTTTGCTCAATTGACACTCGAAAGTTCTCTCAAAAAACACAAATTGTTGTCAGAAACGGTCTCTCCGAGAGACGCATTAGATATATGGGCTAAATAGCCCAATTAATATTAAAGAGAAAAATAAGAATGTGTACTTGTTTTGAGGTTGTCTCTTTGGGAGACGGTCTCTCACGAGAATAGTTGCTCAAACAAATGCGGCAAATTCAAATATACTAGTTTTTTGTATGAATTATTGGTGGTGGGTACCACAACGGGCTAATGGATACATCTAAAGTTTCAGGATAATAAATAGAAAATCGCCTATTCCTATGGTAGGTCTGAAATAAAGTGTAGCCTATAACTTTTTGAGACCATGGAGATTAACGTGAAATCATTCTAGTTCCATCTGAAAACTAAACAAGTAAATAATTAACACTCCATCTTGTATGAAACCGTCTCATACAAGAATTTGCGGATAATTAAATACTTACTGAACAATAAATGATTAATTTAACAAAATATATCTTTCCCTTCACCATTGATCCAATTAAATTTCAAATGCATTACCAATGGTTCAAGGAAAAAAGAAAAGGAAGATCATCAACATATCATAAGTACACTTTACTGGAGCATGTAGTAAGATCAGGACGCTGTCGGACAGCTGCTACTTGAATATGCTCCGGCAGTAGGCAGTTGAAAAACGAACCTGCAGCTTAAGGAGAATTGTTTTAGAAAAGGAAATACTCACAAGTATTTCAGAAACATTATTGATCTAAGTTCCTTAGTTTCAAGACTTTTAAGTCCGTACATTGCTTGTTCATACCAAATGAAAAAAGCGGATCTTTTTCACTATTATATATGAACATAATTGTTGCATTATAATCCAGAGTCGACAAATTACATGCACCCGAGCTGTAAACCCCACCTTGGGTTATGAGTTACTAGATAGGCAGCCAGGAATGTTGCCTACGATTATAGTTCATGGGGAAAAATCATAATCTAATGACTGATTAAGTTGTCGTCTACTATCTAATAATAGAATCCACGATCTTAATCACATTATACAGCTTTAAAGTGATGCATAAAGCAGGCAGGAAAATAATTACCCAGACGAGCAAGTCGATTAACCCATCCAGGGACAGATTTTCCAGTCAGATGCAAACAGACTTCATCACTGAAATGGTTGCAGTTCTTTGCAATCAAGTGATATGAGTCCCCATGATACTTTGAAGCAAGGCGATGCATGAATGATCGGAACTCCGTACGTGACATGTCTGTGCTGCCGAGAGATATTGCCTTTCTAAATGTAAATCCAGGGCAGTTCCTTGGTTCAACCTCAAACACACCACTGGTAGGAAACTCATGAGCTCCAAAACCATACTCCATGCCATGTACTGCATCCCAGGTTAGCATTAGAATCCACATAAAAAAAGATTAGTAGCAACATTTTTAGCATATGATAAAGTCAAGAACAAACACTTGTAAATAAAAGGTTCTACCTGTTATTGTTGTACAACTACCATCACTTGTTATTTTTATCATTAACGGGCAATTACAAACACTTGCAAACACCACTGTGGCCTTCACCTTACACCTCGGAAAAAAGACCTTTTGCACCTCGGTGCGACTGAAAACTAAGGGGGTAGCATATGACGTTTGCCCCCAAGGGTAAATTGGAAATAACCACTTTGTTAGTTTTATCATTAAATGTCTAGGTTGCGTACATCCGACCCTCCCAAACCCCACCTTAAGTGAGATTCACTTAATGATATTGGGGTAATAAAATGTTGTACAACTACAATTACTTGTTTAGACTCTTGCAGATGGTTTCTGCTTTAAACTTTCAGAAATAGTCACATTTATCTGCTCATATAGGGTTGTGCCAATGTAAGAAAGAACCACCGAACCCCATTAATGTCCAATTTGTTCTGTTAGTATCCAACCCACAGATTCATGCAACACAGGCAGTCAGGCTATCCCAACTTCCCAAAAGGGTTCATCATAGTCATAACTTATATGATGATAGGCAATAGCTTTAATAATAGCTGTCCTTATCTTATCCCTCTCCACCACTCCAATTGAGCATGAATATGTTTATTGACCTACTACTATGTTACCAAATGTGATAAACCTTTTCCAAATCCACCCAAAATAGTAGATGCCAATTTATGACAAGAACACAACCAAAGCCTAGATCCCAAATACTATATGCAACTATTGATTCTGCATGTTGCAAGTAGTTCCTTTTGAATGGCACTAAACAAAGACTATCCAAACACAAAGGAAAAACGTGTGTCATTAACCTATACAGCTATGCTACACAATGCTCGTAAGTTTAAAAAATGCTTGTTAGCATCTGCAATGCTACACACCATATCATAAAAGAGTATTAAGGATACAGTGCAAAAATGCTTGTTAGGTTTGTGGTAGCAGTAGCCAAACAGTTTTCGCAGCCAATGTGGATAGCTTTTGCGGTTGTCTCAGGTTGTGGTAAGTTCAAAAAAGCCTTAACAGTATGGTCCCAATATAGTGATGCAAGAGATTTTTTTCATCATGCTTAAGAATGTTTCTCTTCATCTGAAATGATCCGAAAGGCCACAAGGAATACGTTTGAAATAGCTAAATAGATTAGCTTAGTTGGTATTGTACAAATCTATGTCCTTTGACTCTGAACATATCTTTTCATGTGCCCACAATAAATCCTTACAATTACTTCGGATAGTGGACCCTCGACGCCTCTTTTGATCAACAGAATGAAAACTTTTCATGAAATAGTAGTAAAAGTCAATTTGAAGCATGTGTCCAACAATACTCATGAAGTCTGTGTAAAACGTAACAAATGGACAAGGTTGTTTACAGACACCTTTTTCTACATACTTTACCAAATAAAATGCAGAATTTCCAACACAATCAAAGGTCCTTCCTAAGATAACCATGGTTATATTAGATGCTAAGGATTAGGACGAGCGCAAAAATGACCTAGCTATAATCGAGGGTATTGTTCTTATACTGAGCATATCCATATTGATTTCATATCCTTTATTTAAGAACCCACAACACTGTTCCACTTATTTTTAAATGAATGTAAATAGTTGATCCATCACAAATGTACAATGACTACACTTAACACTTCTCAAAAAGATAAACTCACCAATACATTAGAAATAGGAGGAAACCTAGCTTAATAATCCCTCAGCCCCTTAAGATTTGCTACCCTACGACTAAAAATCTCTCACAATTTTAGCCCCTATATAATGAATATAAAGGGACGGAAGGAGTAACATATCTAGATTTACAAATTGATAACAAAACCCATGACTACTAAACCATAGACTTCCTTTTCACTAACTATTTACAAATCAATACCACCCAATAACTAGAATTTTCCCTAGAGATAAAATCATTACAATCCACATAACACCTTAAAAAATCTAATACCAAATAACAAAATTTGAATTCCCAAATATTAACAATATCAGTCAGATGCAAAAACTAGTATAATTACTTTAACTGTTTAACATCAAGAATCAAGAAATACCATAAAAAGAACAAGAATTGAAATATAATACCTTCAATACCAGAGTGAAAGATGCCAAGCCCAAACCAATACAAATATTCATTTACAGGAGTAAGATCATATACATTCAAATATAAAGGAGTTCTTTCTTTCCCACTGTCATTTTGCTCCTTTCTTCCACCCCAGCTTCTCAAATTGAACCCCATTTTGCCTCTTCCCACTTAAACCCTCATAGAAATCAAGACTTTTTAATCATACATCTGCAGAACAATAACAATAATCAAAAATCAGGAAATTGGGAATTGGGTTATAAATAAACAACTAAAAAGATGAAAAGTTTACCTTTACAAGCAGAATTGAGGTATGAGGCAATTCAGATTGGAGTAGATAATGCTAAAGAATGGTGAATAGATTAGGGATCAATTGTGCGACAAACCCTAATGCCAAAATTATAATGGTGACCCACAGGCCACAATTTTGAAAGATTTTATGAGAGAATTTGAGGAGTTAGGGTGAGAAATGAGGTGGATCGGAGACAAGGCAATTACTTTTATTCAGACAAGCCCACGATAAATTCTGTGATTGTACTACACTTTTTTATTTTTTTTTTTTGGCTTTTAGTAAGAGAAGGATGGTGAGTATTTGATGTCTCTTAGAACTGAATGCAATATGGACTATAGAGCATTAAGAAAGAAATTATGAGAATTTGATGTCTTTGAAACTACTTCCTCCATTCCAATATTTATCGTATTTCGGCTATTATAGGAGAAAAAATATAATTATGTCATGTGACATTTTATTTTATTTGTCTCGTCATATATTTTCGTACTATTAAATTTTTATAATTTTTAGTTATGTATAACTTTAAATATAAACGATCCGACAAACATATTATATTGTGCAAAAGTATGTTTGATGCAAGTATTTTAAAACAGAAAAGGTATTAAATTTTGAAAAGATGGTTAGTCAGGCCTAATAATTTTGCTATCATAATGGTGAAATTTTCTTATTTTAGATTTTGTAATGTAGGAGGACATGATAGTATTAGTAATGTTGAAATCTTTTTCTTAAAAAAAAAATTTATTCTAAAAGATTAAGGTAGTCTACGTAATTAAATAGATCATTTTTTATCGTCTACGTGGATTTTTTTTCATTTATTTAAATTCTCTACCATTTCAACTTGTAAATTTAAATCTTTTAAATCTCTTTTTAATCATCTCCTTTAAGTCATCTTTGGTCTTACTCTCCCTCTTTTCAAGTCCTCCAAATTTCAACTTTCTATCTTTCTCACTAGCTCTTAATCGTTTATTTTTGCACATGCTCAAACCATCTCGAGCAGTTGAACTATTATCTTGCATCTTTCCTCAATATTTGCTATATAGAAGTGTGATTAAAAAAAATAGAAGTATAAATTATGAGTTGACCTGTGGTTGAAACTTTTCCGTCTACTCTTGTGATAAGAGTTTGATTCTTATAGTCACCGCCCATAGAAAAATCAATTTCCTTTCCCCTTCTTACCTCATGTAAATCAGTCAGTCTTCTGAGAGAGTTTCTTAGGCCCAACCCATTAAAGTTTAACTAAATTAAAAATAATGACTGATCAATTAGGGATGATCTCTCAAATAGACTGTCTCTAATAAGAATTTGTGCATTATAAATATCTGTTTCAGATTGCGAAAAAAGATCTGAAGGGAGGACCAAATGATAAGCAAAAGCAGAAAAGACAGACTTTAGTAACAAACAAAAGGAAATGGGTCATATACTCATATATACATATTCATATCTACATGATACACAATACAGTAATATATATCCATCTGATAATACCACTTTTCATATATGATACTTCATCTAAGTGGAAATTTACTTGGAAGTATTTCAGAATATCTTCTACATACAAGTCGACATTTTTATCGATTTAGCATATATGCCAAACCCGAAAGCTTCATCTGCCTCGTGTCCACATTAACATAGCTGGAACGAAACTTGAAGGAGTTTCGATCATGTGAAGTTAGTGTACTCGACCTTGGACTTATGAGCTTCCGAAACAATTGGACTCTTGGGTGTTGACGACATTATAATACAATGTGGATAATCGATCATCGAATTTGGAAATCAAGTGATGCGCGTACAGTCCACAGTATTTCTTACCCAATTTTGCGATAAAAATGTCGGTCACTTTCTTGAGCATGCTATCTTCTTGGATCCATGGTTGCTTTACAAACTCAACCAAAGGCATCCACTGCATAGATGTGCCATAGAAAATGAGAATCGAATTAGATTGTTGGTGCTCGTTCGTAGTCTAAATAGCATAATTATACACTAAAATTTGTCAAATTCAACCAAAAACTTAAGTTGAAAATTGAAACCTCATGGCTAGAAATGTGGCTACAGCACATACCATCATCATACATAGTGCTAAACTTTCCAGTTGAAAAGAGGGCTAGATAAAATGCTAACCCATGACCCTTTTGTCATAATGAACTTTGACATTATATACTCAAGGAACCAACTCAACCAAAAGTTTAAGCTGATATGTTATATACTCTATCAAATTTAATATGCGACAGATGGATAATAGTTACTGTAATGTGTATACCTTGGCAGCTACAATTTCGTGATCATCCACCGTTATTTGAGTTGTAAGAGGCTTTAGCATGCAGATGAAAAACAAATCCGACTTTTCAAAAGCCACGTTCTGAGCGTGCCTAAAAAAATGGGATGTTCATGTTAAGAAACATTCACCAACCCAACTTAGGTCCCTAATACCAACTTGCAAGGGAATGGAGCCAATTTAATTACCTGAAAGCAATTACTTCTACAAACTCGGCATCAATCTGCAAATGTGCATCAATCTAAAATCAACTTCTATACATTTGTAAAATACACCTATGTATGAGTCAGGAAATCTCTAGTCACCAGAAACCGAAAACTTCCCACCGAATCATGTCCTGGAAATTTCATCCCAAAACTCTAGATTGATGTTTCGGGAACTTCGTTCCCCAAACTTCAGACTGACGTTCCAATGGAAAAATGTTACAAAATACAATCTACAACTGATTAAAGTACTATATATTAATGTTTTGTGTTTTTGTTTTCATTTTATATATTGTATTCCCTTTATGGTAACTATGGTTAGAACTTAGAAGAGATAGTGAAAAAGGTATCTTACCCCAGTTTCTTCCTTGACTTCTCTAACAGCACCAGTGTATATCTCCTCTGACTATTCATTAAACAAAACATCACGTCTTTACATAAGCATCTCTTTCAACAACATTCATAACCATAGGGAGAGCAAATGTTTGAGCGTACCTCATGAATGAAACCGGTAGGTATCTTCCAAAAGCCAACAAAGGGTGGAGCACAATACTTCTCTTGCACAACGAGAACCTCATTGTTGTCGTTGATAACGAATCCTCCAACCCCTACTTGATGTGAAGCATTGGCCGGTAACATACAAGGCCCTTCAGGAATCCAATAAGTTAACATTACATACCCGCTTTCTGCATGATGATATTGGAACCCTTCCTACATCCATAGAAACAGCTATAACTATCTTTGTTCCACATGATGGCATGGCATATTTGATGTTGGTAAAATCTTACTAATCATACAAAAAAAATGTCAAAACTTTTATCAAACTGAATTGTATACTGTTAAAGTTCATATTGTCACTTAATAATGCAGATTTAACCTCTTTCCAAATTCTCATAGGAGGTTCTGAGCATGTTCAACATGTTTAACCGTATAGGGCTCCGAAAAATTGGGACCTCAATGTTAAATTACTTTGTATTTGTATATGTGAGGTGTTTAAAGATACAAAATTGTTAGAAAATATCATCATTTTTAAAATTGCACAGGACCTTCATAGCATTTGTTAATTTTTAATCCGCCCCTGCAAATTCTAATAATCATAAGCCATTACTATAATAGGAAAGAGTGACAATTATACTACTCTATTTGGTTATAGGAGCATTAATTCTCTATTGGAGGAAGAGTGATGAAATCAACTCAAGTAAAAGTATAAGTTCATAGTTGAAGCTTGAGATATGTTATATCCTTTTACGCCCCTCACACAACCCTTTGACCTAAAAGTATGGATATGTTGGAAAAATAATTGACATGTGATTCCACATCGAACAATTAGGGAGGTTGACTAACAGATAAGCTTGATGGGCTACTCCTCCTATCACCAACTAGTTTTAGGATGAAACCTCGTCGAGTTTTTAGGTGCAACTAACTCTATTCTTTCTAATGCAGGTAATAACAAATTTATCACAATAAACACCAATCAGAACAGGTGAAACTGACCTTTACTGCAATTGGTACAAGATCTGAATATTCTGAAGGCAATTTAAGCCAAATTCCTTTCTTGCCCTGAGATGAAAATCAAGCAAAATTCAACAATATTTACCAAGGAATCCACAGTTAATCATCAGAAAATGAATTTATAACATACCTTAATTGTCCATTGAGAAAGTGATGATTGAAGTAAAGAAGCAAAAACATTTGGATTAGTGGGCAATTTTTCTGGGTTCACAATGACTCCTCCATACTCATCATCAAAACACTCCAAAGTTCTTGAAATTACTTCATTTATCCCATTAATCTTACTTTCCAAAAGCAACCTTGAAGCTACTACTTTGTTACTAGTAGTTGAATTTGTTGCCCTTGAACAAATTACTACATAAACACAGCAAAAATCAAAATGATCCCATGAATTTATTAATTCTTGCTTTAATTAGGTAGGGGAGATGGAATTAACCCTTTGATGGTTAAAAACAGCTACTTTTGTATTAATTAGGAAAAAACATTAAAAAAATAATAATAAAAAATAAAAATAGAAGCTCACATTCTTATTTTCTCTTTAATTCGTATTAATTAAATTATTTAACATATATATATATACATGTATAATGCGTTTCTCGAATAGACGGTCTCTTAAAAAAACAATGAAATTTAAATCGTTAAAAAGCAACAGTTTTTTTATAACATGGTCTCAATAAAGAATTACTAAAAACTTAAATGATGACATACAACCTCACTGGAAACTTTACAATAAATCAAAACAATTAAAACCCAATATACCAATAACCTAAAAAATATGAAATACTACATTACAAATCCCAAATCAATCAATAAAACAAAAACAAGGAGAGAAATTTACCTTTACAAGAAGAGGACTTAGGATATGAAGGTACCCCAATAAGAGAACTAGGGTAAGAATTTCTAAACCCAACCTCTTTAGAAAAGGTTAGAAATTTACTTTCAAACATTTGCAACTCCATTGATTTAAATTAAACCCTTTTTCAGATCTTAAAACCTCATAAAACCATAAAAATAATGTAGTATAAAGTATTAATCTTGCTAAAATTTGAAGCTTGTTTGTATGAACTGAAATGTGATTAAAGTAAAAGGAAGGATCAGAAATTATAAATGTGATAAAAGAGACTAATTTGAGACGGTTTTGTTTGTATTTATTGTGTGTTATATCATATATGATGGATCTATAGTGTTGTATGAGTGTTGTATGAGTAAGCAAACAGAGAAAGGGGAGAAAAGAGGGAAATGAGGATATTTGGGCTAGGGAGGCAAAACTCCGAGATATCTGGATTTTTTAATTGAGAAATGGAATTAAGTTTGACACCAAGGAAAATTATGTGGTTGCAAATAATAATTGATGTTGAGGAGGAAGGAGAGGGAAAATTGACATTTTTTTTTTGTTTTCAGCTCTAATAATGAGAATCGACATGTTTCACACATTTACATAATTTAATTCATTTCCAACAAGACGTGTGGGGTATTTGGTATTTACCTTTTTGGTTGATTTTTGATTTATACATGTTGGTTGGTTAAACGGTTAAAAAAAAGTATTTGTAAATGATTTTTAAGTTAGTTAGATTTTTTTGTTGGTTTTTGGCATGTTAATCCATTTTTTCTCTAATAAATAGCCAACAATCAATACTTAAATGTACCAAATATTTCCATAAACAACTAACTTTTTCAGCTAGCTTAAAAGCCAACAAAGACAACCAACATTTTAAGTTGGTCAAACAAGCCAACTAAAATACAAAAATACAACAGACAACAGTCAATTATCAAACACCCTATGATTAAGTGAGGAAGTTTAAACTCAGATGAATATGAGCTTAAATACTAAACTATAGTTGTTTGAGATGTCAAAATTCGTAAAGTTTTATACTCACTCATATTCTTCCTGATACTCCTATTTACTTTTTCGCATTTGCGGAGACAAAAAGAACAATTTAGAAATTAAGAGGGACTGGATTGCAGTCAGCCATAACGCCCCATAACTCCACCCTTGAATTATGGTTAGTCGGATTTGAATTAATATTTCTCCAGCAGAGAGATTTTTTGGCCGTACTCTCCTTACGGGTATGAGTTGTTATTTTCCTTCTCTTTCCAGACTCTGATCATAGTCTTTTGATAGCGTGACTTGGGTGTGCATTGATTTGAACAAATTAGGAACAGAGATTAAAATTAGAATAAAATACTACTTTAGAGTTCTAATGGTTAGTGTGTTAGCATATAAGCATGGTAATTACTATTCATGAAAGGTGAAACAATATTGTCTTATATTTTATTTTCAAGCACCAAGTATAAGAAACTGAAATCTTATTTAATGCGTATTTATTTAGCAAATAGAATTTGATTTTAATCTAAACTTATCCATTTAGGTAGTTAGGTTTGTTCAAAATCAAATTCATAGGAAGTTGGCACATGAGATTTCAAGGAGAAAATAGGATTTTAGGGTGAAAAAAATCTTAAATTTTTATCGATTTAAAAGAAATGAAAATAGGAATTGAGACTAAAAATTATAAAAGTTCCCAAAAAAAATATCTTGGGGAGGATGGTATTTGAGTTGAAACTTTATTCTTTTCACTTTGATACAAATCCTTAACATAACAAATAAAAAATAGGACTTTTTTATCTTAAAAACCTCATCTTAAAAGTTTTATTTAAAAAATCTCACAGATCTATTCCCTTGTACCAAACACCACTAATCGAAATTCATTTACCCATCTCACTTAATCGAGTATCAAATAAAGATGAATGGATCCAATGGTAACGTTGTTCATGCCATGGTGGCCGGTGGACGGTGACTGAGTGAACGGACCCATGGATTGGAAAGCAGCATGGCGTCATATCTATAATAATGGGGTATAATATATGTTTCCACATTGGAACGAAATTCGGAATTAATAAAATGTGAGAGTGCTATATTGACATATTGTTATCATCCAATTTATTTTTCATTTACTTATTAACACTTTGATTTTATTAATCTTTATTTT
Source organism: Amaranthus tricolor (assembly GCF_026212465.1). NCBI lineage: Eukaryota > Viridiplantae > Streptophyta > Magnoliopsida > Caryophyllales > Amaranthaceae > Amaranthus > Amaranthus tricolor. The sequence goes on from NC_080061.1 coordinate 3,537,935, forward strand.
CTAATTTTTTTCTCATTTATAATATTTTATTTTAAGAAATGAAAAATTGGATTATGGTTTTTAAGAGATATATAAAAGATAAAATTTATCTGTGTGACTATGTGAAATCTCGTTAAATTCGTCTTAATTTATACTTTTTTTTATATAATTTTTATATTTTTTTATGATGTGTACTCTCCTTCCTTGTCTCTCCTCTTTCTTTAATTTCCTTTTCTTTCTTTCTTTTCTCTCTTAATTTAGAATACTCACATTTAGAGGCAGTTGATGGAAAAGTATTATATAGGGGGATTTATTGATTTGAAGAAAACTTATGATAGCGTACCAGAATCTATTATATAATAGCATCGGGCTAAGAGAATATCGTTGAGATATATTAAAGTAGTACAAGACATGCATAATAGAGTTAAGACTAATATTCAGACATTATTAGGAATAAAATGAGCCTTTTCATGTAGAAGTGGTTTTGCTACAAGCATTGTAGCAGTCCTTTCTTATCTGTTATAATACATGAAGATCCATCCACATTTATTCATGAAAGTCATCCTTCCTGCATGTTATTCAATAACGATATAATCATCTCTTTTTTCTTTCTCTTCCCTTACTTTAGTGCATGTCATCCTTAATGCATGTTATTCGATGATGATATTATTCGATGACGATGTTATTCATGAAAGTCATCCTTCGTGCACGTAAAAGATCTCTTATTTTTGAAAACTTTTGTAGTTGAACATCTTGCTCATATTTTAGTATAGTACAATGTAATGGAACAAACTCAACTAAAAGTTTAACCTAATAATTATCGACTCATGATATGTTATCTATTTTACTACGTTCTCTCACATGAGTATTCTTTGATCTAGATGCATCATAGGCTTTCTTCATTTCTAACGCTAAATATTTCATTTTTTAGAATATACTAAATATTTCACTTAAAATAAAAGATTAATAAAGTCAAATCGTAACTTTTTGTCACATTGTAATCTAATCACCATCAGGAAAGTAACTCAGTCAAATATATAGAAATATAGTACTTCATATCATATGTGTCACCGTGCTTGAAAGAAATACATAAAGAAACAACAGATGGAGAACACGAAATCACTAGGATTTCAGATTTAGGAGATTCTTGTCAGATTACACATTGTTTGATGGATTCCTTGTACCTACCGAAATTTAAATTCGAATTTCTTATCAAATTTGCACCATTTTCTATAATTATTTTTTTAATTCTCAATAACATATCTATTTAATATTTTTATTTCATTCACACATGTCACATAACTATGTCCCACACCATTATAATATTTATTTTTGTCTTTTTTTTTTTTGTCAATTTTGTCATTAGATTGAAAGATTGCAGAGGGAGTAATTTAATAAGATGAATACACTGAGTCCAGTCAGTGCCCAGTAGGATAAAGAAAAAGGAGTACGAATACCTAACATCTGTTGCATCATAAATAAACAATTTTGATAAACACCTCAGCCAACATATATTTTTCCCAGACATTTTTCTCTTATCCTAATGGAATCTGTCATAGGCCCATAAACATCTTTTTAAATTTCCTGGTACGTGAGTTTGGATATCAACATTACCAAAATCTTTACACAAATTTTGTTATATGAGAACATCTTTTATATTTAGATTAAAAGTCTTTAATATATATTATGAGAATATAGATTTTTTATTTGAAATTTTTTTATTGAGAGACAGTTTTTTATAAGAGTAGTCACAATTCATCAAGTAATATTGTCATATTTCTTGTTCATAATGTATAAGAAAAAACTGATTTAAGTGTAGATAGTGTTTGATTTTTCTAAATTCATACAGATAGGTTTTGAATAAGTGCAATTAAAGATTTTAAGGCTCAAAATAGCGTTGCATAGCATAGTAAATTAGTATATTGACTATTATTTTGGATACATAAAAGCTATACTACTTACCAAGTGATAAATTTATCATTAGGCTGGTACAAAATAAAACTTGCATAAAATGAGAATCGAGTGCACAAGCTCTGATGAGTTTTCATTCTAAAACCCTAAAACCAATTAAATAGACTCTCATTGTATTCAAGAAATCATAAATTGAACCAAAACTACTCAATTAAAAAGTCGATTTAGCTAGTTTAGAAATATATAATTTGGTTTGATGCAAGATAACCTAATTTTGTTAATGTAATTCAACTCAATATAATTCAATTTGGTCTACAGCACATCCAATTTGATTGAACATGACCGACATGGTCTAATTTAGTTATCTTTAGATCAAATCAATACTAAGTTTATTACAAGACTTTAAACTCAACTCAAAACTGACTTCAACCAAACATAATATGATTAACACTGACGGAGGTAGGGTTGTTAATTAGTTACTAGAGTTGTTAATTGGATCGGGGCAAGTGGTTTAAAAATTTGAATGGGATGAGATTGGATCAAATTCCATTTAGACTTGACTCATTTTGACCCGTTAAAAAAAGTGATCCGATAATATTTTTGGCCCGACTTATGTAGCCCGTTGACTAGACCCACATATCACTTTTTTTTTGACTCACTATCCTCTTAAGTTTTCACTTCCCCAATAAATTAACCTTCATGCAATTCAAATAACTCTAGTCTAATCTCAAAAATCCTATTATTATTATTATTATTATTATTATTATAAAAGAGTATAAGAATGCACTTTATAATTTAGTACAAATTTATCAAACAACTAATAGCTTGTAAGTTGTAGCCGATAACTGATTACAGTAGTTGATTTGACCAACTGATTTTATTAACTGATTTGACATGCTGATTTTTAAACCGAGCAGTTTGTTCAAAAACACCTTATTCATATCAATAAGTTGTTTCAATCAGCTTATTTATCAAACATTAGTATTGACTGGTTTAACCATTCATATAATATTTGAGAAATTAACTATTAAGACGAGTGAATTTAAAAGAATTACGAATAAAAAATAACCTTAAATATACATTATATAAATATATTCAAAACTTAGAGAAAATTACATAAAACTACCTTTTCTATACACTCATTTGCAAAAAACTACCTTTTATAATTTTTTTTGCAAAAAACTACCTTTTATAATAGATTTTTTTGCAAAACACTACCACTTAACGTTTTTTAGGGCATTGACCGTTTGTTTTCACGATTGACCATCACGTGTCCTTCACGTGATACTCTTAGCCTTATGAAACCATCTTCTTTACTCATTTCTTTCCAAAACACGAAGAACAGGAGGAACGTGATACTCTGCCTGCAATTTTCTTCTATTCCCTTCTCATTTCCTTGCTCCATTTTCCTCTTGAAGATTTCATCATTTAAAGGTATGTCTTCTTCATTAATGGTTGTATATTTCAGTTTTTTTTTTTTCGATAAAATATAAATTTTTTCTTCAAATTTGCGTTTTGGTCACTGCGTTTTTTAATGTTGAATTTCGTGTAAATTATTGTTTAATTTGTAAATTGATTCTTGTTGTCTATGATTAATTGATTAGGGTTCTATATATTTGATAAATACCTAACATGAAGAAATTGAAAATCTGGAAAAAACCAAGTACTTCGAAAAAGATGGATTATGAGTTGGCAAATGATTTGGGTAATGTTAGGGTAGCTGAGTTGGAGGTCAATACATCTGATGTGGCACATGAGTTAGTGGATGAGTTGGAAACACCATATGTAGATGCTGTTGTTGGGGAAATGGGACCACCAAACACATATACGGGATATAAAGAATGTGTAAGTGCTAACCCCAGATCTGAAACAACTACCTTAGCTTCTCTTTCTGCCCTAAACCTTACACCAAATGAGATAGGCCAAATAGAGCAACAAATTTCTGATATTGAGGTTGAGGATAACAGTGATGATGATTACAATGGTAGTGATGAGGATGAATATGCGAATGATTCTGATTTGTTTGCAGAAAATGTAGTATATGGTCTCGATGATGTTTTTATTGGTGAGGATGAAATTGGGTTGATAGTAGATAAGGAAATTGATGAAGAAAACAACAGAGACATATACATTAATGATGATGAACTGGAGTCCGATGATGATTTGGCTGCTTTGAATGTGGATGAGGAAGGTATAGTAAGCTGTGGCACATTTAATCCCGAGGTTGATTTTAAGGGTAAGATCAATTTGTCGTTAGGTCTTAAGTTTCCTTCGATATATGTGTTTAGAAAAGCATTAAGGTACCATGCTATTGAATGTGGTTACAATTATTATTACTTGCATAATGGTAGAAGTAGGATAACCGTGTATTGCTACAATAGATGTGATTGTCTGAAATCGAAAGCTAGAATTGTGAATTGTGTTTGTGGGAAGGATAAGAGGTGTTATTTTAAGGTTCATGCTAAGAAGTTGAAAGATGAGGAGACATTTCAAATAAGAAGTTATATTCCCGAGCACACTTGTGGTCACCAACACATTAATAACAAAGTCATTGCGTTGTATTTAGCTGAGAAATACGTAGAGGATTGGAGGGAAAATCCAAATTGGGATTTAAGGGCATTTAAGAAACGGGTTAACAGAGAGTTAGGTTGTGAAGTGAAGTATTCTAAGTGTTACATGGCTAAAAGAATTGCTAAGAAAATGATTGTTGGTGATGCTAGTGAAGAGTATAGTAGGGTGTGGGATTATGCTGAAGCAATAAGGAGGTTTAACCCAGGAAGCACTGCAATCGTGAAATGCATTGGAATAGACACACCTCCACCCTTGTTTCAAAGGATGTATATATGTTTGCCAGCATGTAAGGAGGGTTTTGTTGCTGGTTGTCGGCCTATTTTAGGTGTGGATGGGGCACATTTGAAGGGAGAATTCCCTGGGGTTTTGATGACTGCAGTAGGTAAAGATGGGAACAATAACATCTTCCCTATTGCATGGGCGGTGGTTGAAACCGAAAATGTTGAAACCTGGACTTGGTTTCTAAATCTCCTCGTAGAAGACCTGATGTCGGTTAGTCCATCGAGTAGTTGTGCACGAGTTGGATGTGAAGATTTCACCTTCATGAGCGATAGGCAAAAGGTATGAACGTAATTAATTGTTAAAAGATATCTTGTTTCATATGTGAATATCTTTGAAAAACTTTTATTAATGTTGTTACTACATGGGCATTGCAGGGTTTGATTGAAGCTTTGAATTCAGTTGTTCCTGAAGCTGAAATTAGGTTCTGTTGTAGGCATATTTGGGCTAACTTCAAGATCAAGTTTCATGGAGAGTTATACAAACAACACTTTTGGAGAGCAGCAAGAGCTTACAACAAGGTACGGACTCATTTTTGAAATTAAATATTTCACTGTAATGTTGTACTAATATGTGTAAAATCTTCGTGTACAGTTTCATTTTGATCAGGAAATGAATGCAATAAAGAATATTTCTGTTGAGGCACATACATATCTAGCTGCAATTCCTGCTAAACATTGGTCTAGGCATGCGTTTTGTAGTAGGAGTAAGTCTGGAATGTTGTTAAATAATATTTGTGAGTCCTTCAACAACGTGTTAGTAGAAGCTAGGGGGAAGCCGATTATTTCTCTTATGGAGTGGATTAGGAGATACGTGATGCAAAGGAGTGCAGCCAAACGAGAGGGGTTGGGTAAATTTAAAGGTGTGTTGATGCCAGCGATAACCAAAATGATTGAAAAAAATTCAAAAGAAATATATGGTTTGAGGGTAATTCCAGTAGATGTATTTGAATTTGAGGTGGATGATGACGATAAAAGTTACGTGGTAAACTTGACCAATAGGACATGCCTTTGTGGAAGTTGGAATCTTATTGGGATCCCTTGCAAACATGCCATGGCTTGTATTCTTATTAGAAAATTGGATGCAAGTGAATTTGTCCATGAGGCGTATCGTGTAGAAACGTATGCCAAGACGTATGCTCCTAAGTTTTTTGGCATGCCTGGACGCGAAATGTGGCCGACAACTACATTAGCCCAACCTCTTCCTCCACCATTTCGAAAGATGCCTGGAAGGCCTAAACTAAGGAAAAGGAAAAGGGAAACTGATGAAGGTAAAGAAGGTAAGAAGCCTGCAACTGCTGCTCGAGAATATAAGCAACGGAGATGTGGTAATTGCGGTGAGTTAGGTCACTACAAAAACAAATGTAAGAATCCAACAAAAGCACAACCAACTAAGATGAGGTCAAAGGGTGGAAGGCCTAAATTGGGATCTTGTAGTACTCAACTGTCCACACCAAGTGACATGCCTTGCTCCAGTACTACATATGTAATGGATGAACAAAGTCAAGTATAGAAATGTATTTGTCGATGTAGTGTAAGAAATGTATTAATTAACAATGCACATACTGAAATCTTTAATGAATTCAAGAGTGGATTGATCTTGCTAGTTGCTACTGTATTCTGTATACCAGATGTAATTCAAGTGCAGCAAATCAGTATTCAAGTGCACATACTGAATTGTACATCAATATTCAATATTCAAGTGCAGCAAATCAAGTGTTTATGTGTTTTAGTGCATCAACAATGTGCAGCAATTGCTATGTGCATCAATATTCAACATCAATTGCTGTATGTGCATCAATATTGTGCATGGATTGCTGTATGTGCATCAACAATGTGCAGCAATTGCTATGTGCATCACTATTCAACATCAATTGCTGTATGTGCATCAATATTGTGCATGGATTGCTGTATGTGCATCAACAATGTGCAGCAATTGCTATGTGCATCAATATTCAACATCAATTGCTGTATGTGCATCAATATTGTGCATGGATTGCTGTATGTGCATCAACAATGTGCAGCAATTGCTATGTGCATCAATATTCAACATCAATTGCTGTATGTGCATCAATATTGTGCATGGATTGCTGTATGTGCATCAACAATGTGCAGCAATTGCTATGTGCATCAATATTCAACATCAATTGCTGTATGTGCATCAATATTGTGCATGGATTGCTGTATGTGCATCAACAATGAGCAGCAATTGCTATGTGCATCAATATTCAACATCAATTGCTGTATGTGCATCAATATTGTGCATGGATTGCTGTATGTGCATCAACAATGTGCAGCAATTGCTATGTGCATCAAAACCTGCAAATCCAAACATACCAGCTCATATAATGCATCAATTGCTATGTGCATCAGTATTCATGATACCAGCTAACATACCACCAAACCAAAGCACTTCAGCAAACAATGAATCAATCTTGAACACAAAACCAGCAAACAAATCACACACTAATTCATACACAACATTAACAGCTAACATACCAGCTCATACACACCAAACAAATCACACACAGTACCTGCAAAGAAAAGAAGTGGAAAAGAAACAACCTTGATTCATTGATTCAACATTCTCAAGTTACAAATACCTAAAACATTGTTACAATTGTTGTGATTAAGGTCCTAAAATTCAAATACTAATCTTCATAAGTACAACAAACACTAACAAAAAACAAACAAAAAACCCTAACGCAAAGCTTGCACACTGATTCGTCGATTTCTTCTTCATCCTTGATATATCTGAAATCACTAGATCCTTTTCATGTTCCAAGCAACAAACCCTTGAAGTCAAGATCTTGATTTCCATTGCCAATTGTCGCTTCTCCTCCAAAAGCTTGTTCGTCACTTCTCTTTGCCAAACAGCCATTTCAGGTTGATCAACCCATTCAAACTTTTTGCATCCCCTCCAATTTGTATCAGGATCATAGAAAACGCAACTCTTAAACCTTCTTCCTGGATTTTCCTTGGTCCAAGAAACCCTTCTTGCAAATGGAACTCCACATCGACAATTCTCAGATTTCGAATTATGGCTAGAAGAAGAAGAAGACATTCCAAATTAATTTCAAAATAAATTGGCGTGCTTTACTGAATTAATTATTCAACATCAAGGAGAAATGAAAGAAGGGAGAAGCGAGGATGAAGAACAGCGATTATGGGATTTCGAAGAACAAAACGGCATTTCAGGACTTAGGGTTTCAATTGATACAGTGAAGAAGAAGGATTTATAAGGCTTAGATCATCACGTGCAAGTCACGTGATGGTCAACCGTTTCAATAAACGGTCAATGCCCTAAAAAACGTTAAGTGGTAGTGTTTTGCAAATGAAAGTATTAGAAAAGGTAGTTTTTTGAAAAAAAATTTATAAAAGGTAGTTTTTTGCAAATGAGTGTATAGAAAAGGTAGTTTTATGTAATTTTCTCCAAAACTTAATTTCTTTTCTCTTTTCCTTTCTTCTAATTTGATTAAAACTACCAAAACCTTCCTTCCTCTCTCACTCGATGGAACCAAAGGAAGATTTCAGACATTCATCTTCTTCCTTTGATTTCTTCTTCCTCTGATTTCTTTTGCATTCTTCCTCTAAATTCTTCCTCTGCTTTTCGCAAGAAGAACAACAGTTGGTCGTCGTCTTATCTGTCTTCGATTTTCGAAGGAAGTACAACAATGGTTCTTGCTCATTGATTCTGATTTTCGAAGAAAAAAACCTAATTTTCCCTCTGATTTCTGGAAGTAATACACAAAGAACAACATCAGATATAGTTTCCCCTTCTTTTCTTTAAATTTCGAGCACATTTGTAACATTCATCTTCATGCTTCTCTGATTTCAAACCCTAGCCATCTTTGATTGGATTTTTAAGTAACATCAAAATTTTGTGGTTATTTTCCTCCATTGAAGGAGAATTCATAAAGCAGCGATCGGTTTCTCTTCTAAGTCCTTCGAAATTCTGCCGAATGGGGAAAACCAAATGAGGTTCTGTTATGCGTGATTAGGCATCGAGGTCCAGGCCGGAAATTTATTTCGGAATCTGATTTTTTGTTCCATATCAGTGTTGCCGTCAAACAGAAGGTAGCCCTTCTTGATTCTTTTTTTCACTTCTGCTCTTGTTCATATAAGATTACTTCCATTGGCATATATCCATTTGTATATTCTTTTATTCATGTGCTAAACCCTAAATGTTGATGAATCTTGAAAATTTGTATGAGTAAATTAGACGAATTCTTAATTGAGAAATTTATGGGAAATATGTTACTAGTAAATTATGTGATGATGAGAATTTAAGTGTGAATTATAATTTTAGTAGGAGACTACTCTAATGACTTGGTTTTGATTAGTTAGTGTTCTTGGATATGTTGTTTAATTGGAAGATAAGGATTTTGTAGTAGATATTAGAATAATGAAAATGAAGAACTTTGGGATATAGTTGGAAATCATGGTATTGGTTTAGAAAATTATGTTAATGGATAAATGTTGAATGATTGGATGTTCTTGAAAGAATCTAGAGTTCGTGTGGAAATCATTGTTGATTGGATAGATTAGTTGTGTTTTTCTAATTGGATAGTTTGTTATTCTTGTTTTTATTTCTTGGATTCTCTTAAATATTCTTGGTTTTGAGTTTAGAAGAACATAGAAGTGTTTGATTTGGAAATACAAAGGGAATTGTGGAGACGTATGATCTTTACAAAAATATAAGCTAGTCTAAAGCATTGTTATAAATATTTTGATGATATTGGGGGTTGGAGTCAAAACTTGCGCAATCTTTGATATTAGAAATATTAGAATAGAAGCTTGAACTAAGATGTTGTCATAGGAGGAGATGCAATGAGTTATATGAACTTAGTTTGCAGTAGTGTATGCTTTGTTGTGATATTATATTTGTTATGCTTTAAGAGGCGACGTCATCGAGGAACCTTTCTAGTGATCGCGGAAAAACGAACTTAGCTTCTTGAAGCATCATTGGTGAGTATAGTAACAATTTCTAAAAGGGGTCTGGCCAGACTACATCCTTGAAAATAAACTTTTTACGTAAGCTCTTTTGATATTAAAAATTGTTAAGACAAATGTTGTTGTGACTGCTTATGTTGATATTATGATATGGTCAATGGATCGAGCTTGCGAGCTGGTCATTGACGGAGTTGAGAAACATTGTTCTCTACTCTCTGTTTTTAAGGCGAGTTGTCATTCAGATATTGACTAGCTCATCCAAGAGCGACATAGCCTTAGAGCTATGAGGAGCTATGGGGCACCTCTCAAACTAGACTCTTTGTGTGCACATAGATCTAGGAAATTGATGTTGCTTTTAAATCTTTGTTTTGAAAAACTGTGTTTGTTACTTCTCATTCAGTTAAATCTGATCCCCTGTTGTTTCCATCTTTTAGTTTGTTTTACAGATCAGAACCGGTCGGGAACGATGGGTTAGCGGAGTTGATTAGAGTTCCAAGGATGTTATATTGTGCTGAACACGTTAGAATTTCATAGTTTTGTATTAGGCTTTGGTAATTGTATATTAGTCTAGACTGTATTGGTTATGTTGGACTTTAATAGAGACTTTTATGATTAGTTTTTGATTTAGATAGATGTTTGGATTGAGAATTAACTGATTTAGCTATGTTCTAGAACTAAAGACTCATTTGCACAAGTTTTGGAATTGAAATTTGAGTTTTCTTGGGAAGTAAACCCCGTAATGACCTTGTTTACTCAGTCAACGGTAAGACGGGTTGTTACAATTGAACCCTCTATTGTATCAAAATAAACTAAAATTGTTCAATAAGTCATTTTACCAAACACCCTATATAAATAAATGTGTTAAACTCGAAGATGGAGTATAAAGTGTTTGGTTCGTGGCTTTTGGCTTAGTTTTTTGATTGAATATTGGCTTTTGGTTTGTTACTTGGTCGTCGTCGTCATCATCATCATCATCCTACTCAGTATATCCCGCTCATAGAAAAATTAAAGCCAGGGTCTGAGAAGGGAAAGACGACGGCAATTCATACTCATAAGGAGAGCGCAGCCAAAGGAGTTCCCCGGCTTGAGGAAAATAAAGAGACATGATTACACGTGCAAGATAACTAAATGGCCTATAAAAAGTAGAACCACTACAAAAAGAAAACAAAGAATTAATAGAAAGGAAACGATAAAAGCAAGAGGTTAAGGACACTAAAAGGTAGACTAAGAAGACGTCAGTAATCTAAGACATGGATATGGCGTCTCCAACTGCTCCTATCCCTAGGTAGATTCGCAGAGAGGTTTAACTCATGCAAGTGAACTCTTATTTGCTTATCTCAAGTTCTCCTGGGTCTTCCTCTTCACAGGGGCGTCGAAAGTCTTTCTCTGCACATGACCAAACCACCTCAATCTATTTTCGCGCATTTTTCTAGATATAAGGGCTACCCCTTAGTTTGTCACTGAACTCTTGGTTCCTAATTTGATCCATCAATGTGTGGCCACACATCCACCTCAACATACGCACTTCTGTAACTTCCATCTTATGTTCGAAAATCTTCTTTACAGGCCAACATTCGGTCCCATAGAGCAGAGCTGGTCTGATTGCCGCCCGGTAGAATTTTCCTTTTAACTCGCTTGGAAATTTCTTGTCACATAGCACTGCGGTGGCTGCTCGCCACTTGAGCCAACCCGCATGTATATGATGATTTACATCCCCGTCAATCTCCCCATCCCTTTGAATGATCGATCCAAATACTTTTACTTGGTTGTACTCTTAACAACTGTTTCATGTACTGACATCTCTGGTTCACCTACCGGTGATGTCCCGCTAGAGTCACAGCGCAAATACTCGGTCTTCGTAAGGTTAATGTGCAATCCTTTACCTTCTAAAACTTCCTTCCACTCATCCAATTTGTTACCAACTCCTCTCTAGTTTCTGTTACAAACACTATGTCGTTCGCGAAAAACATGTACCACGGTACCGTCTCCCAAATAGATTTAGAAATCTCTTCCATTATGACAGTAAAAATGAAAGGGCTTAGGGCCGATCCCTGATGTAGCCCCACTTTAACCAGAAAAGGCTCTGTTATCCCCACCGGTGTTTGAATGCTAGTCGAAACTCTGTCATACATATCCCGTATGGCCTCAATGTACACTGAAGAAATACCTCTAGCGTTGAGGGTTGAGGCTATCTCAGGTGACACGTCGTGGTATATGGTTTTTAAAGCAGCTGACAAGCTGACTCTTAAGCCAAAATAAAAAAGTTATTGCAACTAGTTTTTTGGTTGGCTTTTAGTTTATTGATTTATTTTTTCTCTAATAAACAATCCACAACCAATATTAAAATTTACCAAATGTCTCTCAAAAAAGCTAAATATTTTAACTAGCGTAAAACATACAAAAATAACTAACATTTCCGGCATGTAAATCAAGCCAAAAAAAAAAAAAAGCCTAATAACTAAGAACTAATGTTAAAGAAATAATCATGTGAACGTCATTTCATGAGCTGGCGTTATTGATTATGTTGGTGCGGAGCTTATCATCACCCAACAAATGAGCTAATTAGTGTCCGGAACATATACTTGGGGAAATGTAATGTCATTATTTTTTTTAGGCATTTTGCTAATTAGTGATCACTTGAAATTCAATCATTTTTATAGTTTTAAAACATTTATTTATAACCTTCAAATGATCACTCACAAACTTAAAATAAAAAATTAGTTAATTATATGGGCCTGTTTCATAAAGAAGTGCTGATAGAAGTATATCAAAACCACTTTGGGTATAGTCGGAGTTCGCGTAGGATGAATATTGCATTACTACATACTATAGGGGATAGAAGTCTGTGCAATCAGCTCGTCTTATACGAGACCATCACCATGAGATGGACCCATATAATTAGTTTATTTTTTTTAATTGATTACATTAAGATCGTAAGTGATTGTTTTAAGTTTATAAGTAATCACTCTAAGACTATAAAAAGTGAACATTTTAAGATTATAAGTGATTATTTTAACGTTAAAACACTACAATAAAGTTAACTTTTCGCGACATTAGATTTAATTTAGATTTAGTGACATTAAAAAATGCCACAGGTTTATATTTTTAATGTAATAATTATTGATTTTTATTATAAGTTCCATTATAAAGTGATTTAGTGACACTTTATTTGGTCTTTAGTGACATATATAATTGTAACTATAGTCGTTGCATTTATAAGAAATGTCATTAGATCCTATGTCGCGAAAAGCTTTAGTGTTATTTTTTATTATGCTGCTAAAGGGTCTAATAAATGTTGCTAAATTCTCTATATATACTATTAGAAATTTGAAGTAGCGACATTTAAATTAAATGTCGCTAAATATATCCCACTAAAAAGCAAATTATATTGTAGTGAGTAACCACTTTAATACAAAAAATATATATTAGGTCAGCCCAAAAATAATGGTCTCACCTTGAGACCGTATCATTTAAGAATTAGTATTGTGCAATAAGTTATCTCCATTATCAGGCTTCAAGCCCAAGCAAGAATAATGTCAGCTTCGGGCTATGTCTCATTATAATACTTGGGCCTTAGGGGTTACTTTTACGGTCCATTTCATACGTGATCCAAAAATTAACTAACATCATTGGGGTAACTATGTGGATTTAAGAGTAGTACAAATAAATTTTACTCGTAGCACTTATTTAATATTATTTAAGAAAAAATATTTCATATCGTGATTTAAAATAATGCAAAATGGACGAGACAAGATAAATATAGGAAAATAATTCACATGTAATTACACGTTGAAGAATTAAAGAGAGATGAATTGACTAACATATATACTTGATGGGCTAAATAGTGTATACTAAAGCAAAAAAGTTTTTTTTAGTTGGTTTAGAAAGAGAGCTATATATTGAGCTAACTTGGATTTGAGATATTGGTTTTGTGTAGTAAACAATTTGCAATTTTTTTTTTAGTGTTGGTTAAATTGAGAGAAGATAAGGGCTAAGAGAGGGGTAACGATTAATTACGAGACTGAAATTCAAATTCTTTATAAAAAATAATATGTTTTAACTGAGATAAAATTTGATTATCTATGTATGCCCACTATTTTTTTTTAAGCTTTTGAAACAACATTATTATTGCTTTGAGATTAGCATGTATGACGATGGAAGTGGTAGACTTGTATGGTAGTGACTGACCTTAGAAAATGGAAACCTACCGTCGAAATTTATGTGGAATTATAGATTAGATTTTTCCTAAGTATTGAAGTCAAGGTGCTCTTTGTCATGATCACATTTAGTGATTTTAAAGACTAAATTTAACCTCTAGAAATATAAATGATGATTTGGGCCTTTTCTATGTTGTTAAGTGATGTTAATATTTTCGTTGAAAGTTTAAATGATATTTACTAAACTATTCAAATCTTTGACTTTATTAAGGAAGATCTAATTGACTCTTGATATATGATAATGATTTTATTAAGCTCCTTTGAATGAACACTTTTCTCCATTGTTTTTACTTGCCATCCATTTGAACCAAAAAAATGACAATGTTGAATAGTAATAACAAAGCAAAATACACAATAAATTTTAGTCTTTGATCGCTTTTTTACAATTTTAAGGCTTATCAATGCTGATTAAATTAAAATAAAAGTAATATAAAATAGTATAAAGTAACTGAGACCCTTTAATTTGGAGAATCCTGTATGATATTATGTTTTGTCATCATTATTATCATACTCAGTGTATGTCACTAATATAAACTAGCTATGATCAGGGTTCAGAGAGGAAAAAAAGAAGGAAAGCATAAAACGTTTTTTGTATATGCCGAGAACGAAATATAATGTTAAAAAAGCTTTTCTATGGATACTTAAATTATTATTTGGAAAGAATAATATATTATTGAGGCATATATAATAGACTATATTAATTATAATTCAAGTGATAAGGTTATATAAAATTCATATAAATAAAGTGTCCAATTAGGTTTTGTCTAATTACATTACTTTGAGTTAAAGAATAATTTGCAAATCATTCCCCACAAAAAATAAAATAAACATTATACTAATTAAATAATAAAGAGAATATTTAAAAATTAGATTCTAGAATAGTAGCAGTCTGTTTGCATACGCATATTAGTATGTCATATAATTGATTATGAAGCAAGCTTCAAATAACCAAATAGTCCTTGTCTTGTTCACTTGTTGGCAAAGGAACCACTCAACAATTTGGTGTAGGGCTCAAATTCTACTAATTTTTTTTGGAATTTGATGGGTTTAGATTTAAGTGAAAAATAGATGGATTTGGATTGTAGTTTGATATTTTCACATTTAGATTTGATTTATAAACTCAAATTGAACTATATATTTAAATTAATTTGATTTCCGTTTAAACTTAACTTATAATTCATTTTAGATTATATTTTGGTCATTTTTAATCTATAAGTATTCTAAGGTCTGCGGCTAATTAGACTCCATCTAAATCTAACTCATTTTAATCATGAATTGCAAGTTGTAATTCTTATCTTTTTGAAATTGAGTTTTTGTCATTTTTAATTTAAACAATATGACATAATATAAAATTAAATAGTTCATATGTTGTATTGCTATGTTCTTTTGATTTTACAACATTACACTTTAAAAAATTTTACTCCAAATAATTTATATGATATTTTAAAACTTAGTTGAACGTCTTATTGATCATAACCTTTATTTTAATGTATAGTCTGGCTGTATAAGCCAAATACACTTGCTATTTGTTCATTAGTTCGTGAGTCGTTATCTTTTATTGAGAAGGCGTTTTAATTATGATGTTGTGGATGGGGTGAGGTTGCTAGGATTATTAAATGGGCATCCAATCATACCTCAACTAAATAATAATGTATTTATATTCATTATTTCATTAATTTTGTCGATGTCAACTTTGTTATTTTGCTACAGTTTTAAGTTGGGGTCATGGGGATGGGGCAATGGAGTATGGTCCTACTCATGTCAAATTCTCTAAGCCATTACTGCTTCCCATTCATTTTAAGTGTTCCGCATTCTATTCAATACACTTATTCAATTCTTAATATATCTAATTATATATAATTAAAAATTATAAAAAGTTAATATTAATATACTTTATATTAAGACAAATCAAATAAGATCCAACATGACTATGTTTAAATTTATAAATTAATAATAAAATACAATTTAAGAATGATAGATGAATAGTGTCCCAAAGTAAATGAGACACCTAAGATGAATAGGAGGGAATATTAATTATTATCATATATATATATATATATATATATATATATATATATATATATATATATATATATATATATATATATATATATATATATATATATATTATATCTTTTTTAACTCAAAACAAAAACTTTGTTATTCATTTTAATTACATTTATACATTAATTTTCTATTTACTTTTGTCTTTAATATACAATGAATTTCAAACATCAGATTTAGTCTAAATGACAATAAATTTTTCTATCCGTTTAATTCTAATATATTTTAATGTCTGTCCTTATAACCAAATTCAAAATTATGGTGTATAAACAGTGTTCATTCTTCCACTAATCAGAAAATTTAATTCTTTTTCTAGGGGCGTTATGTTATTCTACATGAATCCAATTACATCAAATAACGACATAATTGCTATAATATACCAAATTAAAATACATTTTTTTCATACTCAAGTCATATGAAACTTCAAATAGGAAGAGATTCCAATAGAAAGAGATTAGTAAGATAAAATTATGTTGTTCCACTTAATTTGTCTTATTCTTCAATTTAGTCTATTTTAATTCATTACCTGCAATTTTTAAATTCTATATCAAAAGTAAATGGGGCAAAATGATTCTGATGGATCTATAAGAAAAGTTATTAGGTTAAACTTCTCTTTTGTTTTAAAGAGAAATCTACTAAGCACAAAGAAATCTTCTTTACAAGCCTTTACGTACCCACAATTGTCTCCCACTAAAGGAGTGTTCCTGTGTATTTTTCTAGAATAATTAATTAAGAATTTAATCTCCTGTTTTGTAATTAATCAGAAATTAAGTGCTAGTGGAAGTCTGTCTTTGCTATCTTGCCAAGTTATACAGTAAAATTTAACAAGGGTTAGCAGGTCCCGAAATGTTTTTCCGGGGACCCACTCCGACGCCCAAAAATTAGTATCAGTTTAAGACAAGTTGCCTAATAGATCATTCCAGGAGCATTGTGGCTACAAGGTGGATTACTATTTAAGACTTATTTAGACGCGAGGTCTTTTGTATTTAATATATGACAAATGTTCTTTTGTATATTGATCAGAACAATTGTAATTACTTTTAGATTTGTGATAATGCTATTAATATTCTTCTGAAAATTAATGTGGGTCCTTGAAAATCAGTAGTAATAACTCCTCAGCAATAAATTACTTTGAGTTTTTTTGTGTTTTCCTCTTAATAGTAGAAATCAATTACATCATTTATGTGCTCCTTGATGAGTATTTATAGCCTATGATTGTGCATGTAAAACATTCTTCTGTTATTTCATCAATCCCCAAAATTCCCTTGTATGCCACCGTCGATGTCTAAGACGTGTCAAGTTCCTCTTTACTTTGGTGATTTTTCCTTTATTTTTCATGGCACTCCTTGCTTCTCCTATTAACACCTGTCCCACTAGCTTATAATGATCTTCTATAATTAACAAGTCTCTTCCAAACGTACGTGATGACCTTCTCATGTACTAATACTACAACGTACATTCAATCTCTTTTCAATCCTCCCAGATGAATGTTACCAGATCACTAGTTAATCTTAATAATTCCTCCCATATTAACACTAATTTAACCTTTTTAGACAGTTTTGTATCAGAATTAGTTGTGATAAATATTTTAAAAGGAGTATTGGTTAAATTAAGTCAAATCTCGTGCTTAAAATGCTTGACTAAGTTCATCGTGAAAATACGTCAGAGTATTAAATTTATACCGACAGAAAATGACCTAAATTTAATCTACTAAATTATTGTTGAGCATATTATATATCGTGGGTGATGTATTTTGAAATAAAGAATTAGAGGAAGTTATGTTGGATACGATACTTTATTTCATTGAAAGACCAAACTAAGTTGATGATTAGTTCAACCCAATATAGAGTACCTAAAGTTTTTGGAATAATTGGTAATCATATAGAAGTATTAATTAGATTCTTAATCTAGTAGGAGTATTAAATAAAATTTTAAAGACTGGATTAATATTTTTTTAATTAAATTGCTAAATAATTCCTTTGTTTTCATATGTTCTTCTCAAATAGAATTTACAAATTTAGTGTCAAACTTTAATTACGATTTTTCATCGATCTATAAAAAAAACATATTTATGTGGGATCTTGTTACATTCGTCTCAATACATACTTTCTAAATATTAACTTTTTAGAATTTAAAAAAAAACTCATAATTAAAATTATTTGATTTTAAAGTTTGCATTGGGATTTACAAATAAAGTAAATGGGAAGAACATTTGAAAACAGAAAAAGTAATATTTTTTTTGGTACTTAAACAAAATTATAAATATGTAGAAAATGTCTAAAGATAACGTCTTGTGACTAAGAGAAAGATAAAATAATTTAAATTATATATGCTTAAGGTTTATATATAATTATATTATTACTAGTTTGATATATACATATTAACATATAGGCTTATTTTGTGAGTTTATGAATCGTTATACTAATTAATTTGACGAGAACTCATGTTGTTTTCTCACAATAATTTGCCTATTTGGTGAGAACTTATTCTCTCCCCCCTCCCCCCTCCCCCCTCCTCGCTTTTCTTAGAGGAGCTTCTATCTTGTTATGGCTCTTAACTCTTAACTCTTAACTCTTTAATTAATAAAATAATTATATTTATAATAAATAAAGCGTAAAATAAAAATTTTACACAGAAACCTAAAAAATTTCAAAATAACTCCGCCTAAAGTTTTCTTGAGAAAATGCCACATAATATTTTGTTTTAAGATATTTCAAAGGTTATCTCCTCGCTTCTTCACCGACATTATAGAACACTTGTATCACATTCTCCAAAAAATTTTAACAATGAATTGAAGTTGAGATAATCAATATAGTTTTAATTTTTTTTTGTCTTTAAGCGTAAGCGTACGTAAAAACTAAAATGAATTTATAAGTTGTATATAAATTTAAATAAAGTTCAAATAAATATAATATTGGTTGAGAACTAGTGAGTTTTAAAATTGGTGTAGGAGCGTATAATAGTTCGAGTTTAGAATGGCTCTAACAGGCTTAGGGTGGCTAAACAAGTCCAAAAAACAGATTTGAATCTGAAAACCTTGAAACAAATCCTGACCCATTTATCTTTTTGATATAAGTAATCATGACCTAGTTTTATTAGCTCTCAAAAATTTAAACACCCACTAAAATTAAGACCGAGTCTAAGTAAAATTTAATTGATTCTTAGACTCATGATTATCCTTGAGCACAATGTGGGTGAGCTCCACGTTGAAGGAGTATGGGACTCGAGGAATACAAGCGTTGTATTTCTTTGTTTTGGTTATAGCTCGTTTGTTTGACATGAAAAGTTTTTCATGTCAAACTTTGGAATATGCAATTAACATAGAATTTTGGAATTCCGAAATCCCCTTAGCTTAGCAATTGATTTCCAACTTTTAATGGAAATCTCCATTTCGAAGAAAATTTTAAATTCTTATACTTGCAAAAGATCAACCAAACAACAATAATGCAGCTACGCAATCTCTAAAAACTAAATTTTAAGAAAATTAAGAGTCAATAGTTTCAAATATTTGAATTGTATTGTTCCTATATATTTTTTTAGGACAATTAATTAAGAACTTAATCACCTGTTTTAATCAGAGATTAAGTGATGGTGGAAGTCTGTCTATACTATTTTGCCAAACTATGCAGTAAAATTGTTTGAGAAGATGGTTGTTTCTGTAAAATGCAACAAGAGGTTAGTAGGGCCCGCAATGTTTTTCTGGGGACCCACTTCGACGTCCAAGTCAGTAATAGTCTGAGACAGATTGCCTAATAGGTCCTTCCAGAAGCACTGTGATTACAATGTGGATTACTACTTTGGACTTATTTTAACGTGAGGTCTTTTGTGATTAATATCTGGCGAATGCTCTTTTGTGGATTATTTATGCCAATAATAATTACCCTCTTAGATTTATGATTGTGCAATTATAATGCTTCTTTGAAAATCAATATGGGTTATTGAAAATCAGATGTAATAACTCCTTCGCAATAAATTACTTAGAGTTATTTGTCTCTCTCTTAGTAGTAGTTATTAGTTAAATATTAATTACCATTACCTCATTTATGAGCTCCTTGATGTGTATATATAGTCTATATTTGTGCACGTAGAACATTCCTCTGTTATTTCAACAATCCCCAAAATTCCCTTGCATGCCACTGTAGTTGTCTTGAATCTATCAAGTTTCTCTTTACTTTAGTGATTTTTACTTTATGTTTCATGGTGCTCTTTGCTTCTCCTATTAACACCCGTCCCACTAGCTTATAATGATCTTCTATAATTGACAAGTATCTTCCAACCGCACGTGACCTTCCCATCTCATGCGTACTAATATTACTGATATACGTTCAATGTTCCTTTAATCCTCCCAAATGAATATTGCTAGATTACCCTCTAAACCCACTAATTCCTCTCACATAATATTAAATTAATCCTCTCAGATAATTTTTCGTCATAATTACCTCTGACTAATATTTTACGTATACAATATTTGAGTAAATTTTACTATATCAAAGATAGTAAGGGGTTAAGAGTCACCTTTCTATAAGAGCATCCACAACGATACCCTATTGGTGTGCCACAAGAATTTTTACTAGCACAAATTTAACCTAAATATTTTTTAAGCCATAGATAGATGCATTCCTTTTCCAAAAAGTAATTATTGTGGATAAAAACTACAAGATTATTGATTATACTAAACAATTATTTTATAGGGCTTCTAACACATTATCATACCTTAAAAATATTATATATGATTGGTTTAACGATTAATAGTAATATTTCTATAATTTATTATTGGTCAAGACTCAAGAGTATTAACTTCTACCTCCTCATAAAGTCCAAAACTTTTGTGCTCTTAATTTTTCATTGCATTTCTAATAATAATTGAGTACTAATTTTTATTTTTATAGGGAATTAAATGCTACAAATAAAAAAATAGTCAAAGAGTACAATGTTAGAAGTTTGAAGAAATCAAGCTAAGGCTGAGTTGATGAAACAAAAGGTTTGACCAAGGTAAATGTTCAATTCTGCTATTGACTATCTGACTTTGACTTTTTTTATTGAGTCAACTCTTTAATAGTTTTCATATGATTATGTTTTGTTGTTGTTTTGCTAATGGAAAGTTTTTGGTGGATTATCGATATAAAACTATATGGTATAAAATATTTTATGGGTTTGTTTTTAGATACGTAGAAATTTTTACAAGTATAGTATGTAGATATAAGTATTTTTATTCATGTTAGAAGTTTAAATTTAATTATTCATTGAGATTTTGAATGCTTTTTTTTTTTTCTTTTTTCTGATTGACATTTAATTTTCTCCATTTACATTGAAAGATTTAATTGTTCTCATCCTTTCATATTATGATTTTCTAACCTTTCCAAATCGATACATTAAAAAAAGTAATTCTATTTATATATTATAAAAGTCTAATGTGGCAGGACTTTTCGATTCATACGAGTTTTATTCCTTAAGCTTCCATTCACAATACTCCTCATTCTTTACCACACTTAGTTACACTCCTTAAATTTAATTTGATGCATATTAATTTCGTGTAAACCAAATTCATACAAAATCTATGCTTATGTATTTATGCTGGTAATGTTGCAATAAGTAGGATGTCTATATAGCCTATTTTATTGAAAATAAATATTAATTTTCTATGAAAAATTTTTAGGAAATTTGCTAAAGAAAATATTTTGTAGTTTTGTGTTTATATAATTGTGCCATGAAGAAATACTAAAGTACGGTTGCCTTCGAGGTTAATACATCCATTTTTACACATAGTGTGTATTTGTAACTCCTTGTCAGATCTTGATTAGGGTTTTTTTTCTCAAACTAAACAAATTAAGAATTAAATTGATATTATTTAAATTATTTTGACTTGATTCAATAATATTTTATATGTTTTTAATAATTTGATTATTTTATTTGAAGGATATAATTTCTAACATTTTATTTCGCTAATATTTTAACTTTGTGCGTCATTATATTCTCGTTTTAATTTCCTTTTGATTAATCAAGTGATAAAATTTAAAAAATTGTGTTGACCAAATTGATCACGTGGCCGGTAGATCAAGAGGGAGACAAAAGAAGATGGACAATATAATTCATATCCGTTCTTCCTTCACTTGAAGGATAAAAGAAGCAAAAAAAAAACCAACAATTAATGATAATTTATCGCACCCCATTAATTTAACTAAATAAATTTCCATAAATATTGTCTCCATGTATTTATTATTATCATTATATTATAATAAAATACTTAATAATTAAGGTGTGAAATGGGACATTATTATTGTTATTAAATTCTCATCACCAAATTCCAAATAAATATCGTTGTCACCACTGTTGATGAGGAATTTCCTCTCATCAATTTGTTTTATAGCTACATATAGCTTGTCAAGTGGATGAAGATAACCATCTTATAGTACTACTATTAATTATATGTCAACTTGCATGGCCAAACAAAACTAATAGTAGTACCATCACTTTGAAATTTAAACTAATTAGATATACTTTTCCATAATTTACCTACTTTTAATTTAATATTTTTACTTTTCAAGTAGTCCCTACCACTTTCGTAACCCAAGAAATACATAATCAAACACACTTTTAGATTATTAATCAAGTTCAATGAATATAGAAAAATTTAGTATTTGTAGTATGAATAATTTCAAAAGTGACTTTTTATTGGTTTATTGCTATATATGCCCTTCATTTCAATATTATTTTAAATTTAAACACATCTTTATTTATCGGTAAATTGCTGATCTCATAAACGGATAAAAATTTTGGTTAATCAATAATGGGAAATATTTGATATACCGATTCCTAAATGAACAAAACCATCTCATATATAGTTATTAGAATCTCGATTTTACGATTGTAAGATCCTACGATCTAAAAATACGCGAGCAATTTGGATCGTAGTTAGAAGCTAAATATGGTATAATCCTGCGATCCTACTTAGCTCATGAATTTAGGTGGTAGGATTATATCACGATTCTACAATTCAACGATCCGATTCTACAAAGATAGTTTCAGCTGTAAGATATATTTATATGATAAAGATTTTAATTTGTATAAATATTATATAAAGTAATCATATCAATAGCACTATAAAATTTAAATTTTTCCTTATTTGCAGTTTAAAATGATTATTAAAAGCATTTTGTTTCAAAACTTAATTGAAAGTGAAATTAGTTTTTGCTTACACCTTAAAACTAAAAAAAAAACAAATCTAATTGATGATAAGTAATCCAAAGCACATTGATGCATATTTGTAGGTTCAACTGATCCTGCTATCTAATTCTACCGATTTTAATTTTACTCCCTCAACGATCCTAGGTAGTATCCCCATCCTAATAACCATTCAAGTCATTAGTTGAACACTAATTCTTAAATGAGACGATCTCACGATAAGACCATTTTTATTAGACTGACCCAATATACATTTTTGTCTTAAAATGATCATTTATAACGTTAAAATTATCACTTATAATTTTAATATAATTAATTTTTATAGTCTTAGAGTGATTACTCATAGTGAAACGGTCTCATACAACACGTGCTGTTTGTTGAAAAGTAGCCCAAATCACGTTAATAGATGGACCTAATAATTGAAGTTTCATTATGTTTTACGTTAAATATACAAATAAAAAAATATAAAACTTTATAATTTTTCTCCTCTAAATAATTAAACACCCATTTTGCTTATATTCATCACAAAATAATACTATTTTTATTCCTCTTAAAACTATATTTACTAATCATGAGTGGGATAGAAATGATACTTTTAAGTTTTAATCATAAGATAGTTACAAAAAAACTCATTAGATATAATTTTTGTGGTTTTTTCAACCAACATTGAGGATGGTTAAGCTTTTGGTCAGTTAGTTGAAATTTTTTGGAAATGACATGTAGAATATAAATGTATAAATATTTAGTTGCTGATAATATTCGTTGTATCTTTATCTAAATGAATTGATTTAAGATCATGAAATAATTATATTCAAGAAAACATTTAAATATGTATGTGGTAATATATATCAATTTTTGTTAAATAAAATCGATCTTGCAATACCAAATTAGAGTTGTTAGACATACCATATTTTTAATTATGCATTATTAAAGTTGCTAGTTTAATAACATTTTTTAAAAGTGTTATAATTGCATTGACAACATAAAAATTGATACATCAACACCATATTTATATTTATTACATATTATTATGTATTATTTTTTATCATCATCTTAATAAGTCCAATTTAAAGTAGAGTTGAGTTCCGTTAAAATAGAATCTGAGATATAATTGTGTATTAATAAAATTGCTAATTTGAGTGATAAGAATTAAAGAGTTTAGCAAAAACTATGATTTTTATGAATTGAATATTTATGGTAATACACAAAGAAATGAACATTATAGAATTACAAACGTTTAATTAAACAAGCTTTTAATTAAATAAACCAATGAAATGAATATCGAAATCCAAAAACAGAGGCCGTTGGTTCGCTATTTACATACAGCACTTTCTTAACGGTATCTACTTCTAATAAGAAAATCAAAATTACATTACTTTTTTTTTATTCCTTTTTTAGGAATTTTCTTACTCAGAACATTGCATTGGAATGGATTATATATCCTTAATCCCTGATTAAGTACTTAATTATTAGTACTGTAGTAATTAACTTAATTAACTGCAAGCTGAGAGTAACCTATTGATGGATGGGGAGATAACGGCGACAAAGGAGGGATAGTGAAAACTCCGTTTCCTGACTTCACATCCAAATCCCAAAACGCCGTCCAATTTGACGGTGTCAACGGTCCTAAATCTTCAAATCCATACGACATCGTATTTGTCGATTGCTCAACTTTCTCTTTTTTTACCTCAACCACCTCAACTTTATCCTCTACTGCCTTTCTCTTTCTGTTTCCGCTGTCAACGCCGCCACTTGAGGCGGTGTTATTGACTTCAGACATCTCCACAGTCTTCGCGATTTCAAGCGGGAAATTAAGAATCGCTTTTGCACCGCGAAGCTTGAAAGCAGCCCTATCATAAGCTCGGGCTGCTTCGATTGCAGTTTCATAAGTTCCAAGCCAAACTCGTGACCCGCGCTTGTTCGGATCCCTAATTTCTGCTGCGTACTTTCCCCACGGCCTTCTCCTTACTCCTCTATAGTGCCTACGTGTTTCCTCCTCAACTCGCTGAGTCGACTCAGTGTTCACTTGCTGAGTTGACTCAGGAACGAACTCGACAACCTCGAACTTCTTAGTCTGTGCCGGAACCGCGATTTTCATCGATGGCTTCCTCTCACTAAACTTCGACTTTGATCCACTGGAGAACGTCGGTGATGACGTCATCTGATTATCATCTTCCTTCGTTTTCGTCTCAAATTTTGAGAAACCGAGATCAAAATCGAAGTCGAAATCAAAATTCTGCTCCTCCTTGATCAAGGCGGAACTCTGCTGCTGCTTCTGTTGTCCACCAAAGGAAAACGAGGTTGAAGAACTATCAATAGACGATTGAGAACACAGAGAATTTGATTCATGATTATCAACATCAAAATTATTAATATTATTTCCATTGTTAAAACTGAAATTAAAGCTAAAATTTGAACCTATAGGAGAAAGTTCACTAAACAAATGATTTTTGATGAACTCTAAAGCTGAAGAGTCATTAGGTAACGCCATTTTTGAAAGCTTGGAAGCTTAAAAACTATAATAAGTAAGAGTTTCTTTTTTTTTTTTTTCTTGAGGAGGAAGGTAATTGAGTTTGAGTGGAAAACAAGAGTGGAAAATTTGGTATATATAGGAGAAAAAAGGGAGTTTCCAGGAGAGGTCCTCATTTCTAGTAGCTAGGAAGCAACGTTTTTGTATAGATGCGAAGGAAAAGTTCTTGATGAAATCTAAGCCGTTGCTTTTTATTATTTTAAAATTCTCGCATTGCGGTAAGTTTGATGTAAAGCTGACCGCTGAGAAATTTATTAAGTATTGCATTTTTGTGATAATAATTCCCCATCTCAAATTACTTAGTATTCTTTGTATTTTCCCTGGTCTAATATATTAATTTAATTTTTAATATTTTAAATAATATATGATAAAAAATTATAAAAATTAATATTAATAATTTTTACAAAAATAATAAATAAATAGTTAATATTTTTAATCTTATAAGTAATTTAATACTGACCAAGTATTTAAATAGTATTTTAATTTCGCAAGGCAGTCTTTTCTGTTTTATATGCTTTTTTTTGGAAGGCTGCTAAGTGCTAATCTTCATGATGATTGGAAACTGTGCAACTGAAATTTGTTGTGGATAATGGCGGTAATGATGAACTTTAATACTTTTTTAAAATACTTTTTTCTTTCTCGAATATTCTTTCCATTTACTTTTTTTTATCTTACAGTGAAAATTTAAAATTAAATTATTTTATTATGAGTTTTTAAAAATTATAAAAAGCTTATTTTTAGAAACTATATATTGAGATGAATGTAATAAGACCTATTCTACATAAATATACTTTTTCTCATAAACATGAACATAATCATTTGATATTTTCTTTCTTTATGAATACAAATTAAACAACTCATAAAGTAAAAGCTTAAAATTGATACATAAAAATTAAATAAGATATAATTAATGTTAAAAACCTCAAAATAAAATACAAAACTATAAACAAGTTAAGTGGATCAAGTTAATTTAACTTGATCTGTTACAGATCAGGTCATGTCATGATTGTAATTTTCGATTCAATTAACTAAACACGTTAACTTCGAGTTAAAAAATCTGACTTATTTATATATGATCTAAACACGAATTCAATCCGACCTGATTTATTTGACAAACTTAATTTTGCCTCTAGAATATTAATTTTTGCCTTTTGCAACTTTTATTTTCGTGAATATCTTAAATTATCAAAAATTATACTCCTTCATTTCAAAGGTTAGTTGGTTAAAAATTTGCACAATTATTAAGTATAATATATATATATATATATATATATATATATATATATATGAAACGGTGCCTAGAATTTTAGACAATTCATGTCCCAATGAATTTTTGTAAATAGAACTGAAGTCAATTGAAGTATTAATTATTATGAAGTTATAATAATGGAAGTATCTATTATCTAAGATGGTCTCTGCCGAACAGTTTCCATACATATGAACATGACAACGCAACTTACTGATGAAGCTTGTTTTGTTTGGGAACATAAAGAGATTCCCTTAATATTTAGGTGCATTGTAAGGACTGCTGATGGCCAAAGCCACCCAAGTTTTGACATTTGACCTAGCTCAACCTCGTCTAAACACTATTGAACATATTAAAATACTTGTATATTTTCATTAACTAATTTATTTTTAATGAAATACTTTGGTTGAATGGATAAGTTACTCCCTCCCACACAAATGATTAATTAGCACTTAAAACAAAAATTTTATATCACCTAAAATGAGTAGCAACGTTTTATTTTGTATTAAAATTTTACTTATCAAACCTTTGAATTTTATCTTGATCTGTTGAAAATAAGTTTATCTATTATTTATTTTAAATAAAGGGATATTTTACAAGGTAGATACGAACTTTAGCAAAAGGCCACTGATAGCAAATGTTAAAAAAATTCCACAAAAGAGCATTTTACTTTTGGAATTCCAACTGCCGTAACATTAATACCCAAAAACGTTTGGTTTTACGTTAATTTGGAAATTTCCCTTTCACCTATTTCTTCTTCTTCATCCATCTTCTCCATCTACATCCATCTTCCATCCACATTCTTCTTTCTACAAATTTCCTTCTTCCATAATCATCATAGCTGATTAAGAGGATACTAATTTAAAAATTCAACCAAATGTTTATATTAGTTGACATATGCTTTCAAGATTGATTTGCAGAGTTGTATTAGAGTAGACATTTGTGATTGCGTAATTCTTAATGAGAAAGACAAGTATTAAAAGAACAACAATAATCATTTTGAACCATCAATTCCGTTTCAAATTGAGTAGACATTAGTCCTCCTTATGCTTCACACATAAACCTTTGTTCTCCATATTTAGTCAAACATTCTTCATTCATCCAACTAAAGAAAGAGTAAGCTTTACATTAGTTGTTGAACCTCGTTGATGGCCTTAAAGAACTTCTTGAGTATGCAGAATTTGAAGATGGTTGAAGGAATTTAAAAATTAATGAAAGAAGATGAATGCAAGAAAAAGAAAACGGACGAAGGGGAGGGGTTTCTTTATGTTAAGGAAATAACACATGGGCAAAAAGAAAATTTTCATAAATAACGAAAAATCAAACGTTTTTTGGTTCATAATGTTACGACAGCTTAAATTTTAAAAGCAAGTGCTATTTTGTGAAAAAAAAAAATTTAAGATTTGTGATTACTGACCTTTTGCAAAAGTTTGTGTCTAACATGTAGAATATCCCATAAATAAATCCACCTATTAAGTCTATCTCCTAAAAATAAACCGACCAATTTTTTATACCATCTTTAAAACTTCTTTGTAAGACAAGAATTATAAATAAATAATAATTTAGTTTGTTTTCAGCAATTATACCGAATAAGTGGATTTATTTAAAAATAAACAATAGTTACATTTATTTACAACAGATCACACAAAGGTTATTATATTTTTACAATTTCCACTTTAACCTATTACAGTCCATTTAGCATATATCAACACATGTTACATCATGTAATTGATTCGGTCATTACATTTCTGTTTTAGCGCATTAAAACTATTCGATCATAGTTCTATTAGATTTTCGAGTTATGTTGCGGCTAATTTTAGACGGAGATATAATCATAAGTTCAATTATTTGTTATTTCCGTCTTTTTTTGTTTATCTACTTTAAGTTTGTCCATTTTTAAAAAGAAACTTAAATTAGATTTTTGATATATATATATATATATATATATATATATATATATATATATATATATATATATATATATATATATATATATATATATATTGTAGATAAAATATATTTATGTAAAATCTTGTTAGATTTGTCTTGATGTAAAGTTTTTTAATATATAGTTTTTATAATTTTTTATAATGTAAATCTTAAAATAATCTTTAAAGCTTAAAATTTGCTAAAAAATGCATGCAAAATGTAAAGTGGAGAAACAAAAAGAAACGGACGTAGTAGTCTTTATATTATATCAATGTAAATCTTAAACTAATCTTTAACTCCATTGAATTTTTACCCTTAGTTTTTCATTATGGAAAACATACAATTTTATAATTTTGCTATACAGTCATTCTCCAAATGTATCTAAATCATAAATGTTAAATTATGATGTGACATCCTTATATATAAATTAATTTCAAAAATTGTAGTTAATTTGAAAAATAAATAATTACAATAATATGATATGAAAATTCTTTATTATAGTCAATTTAATTCATGTAATAAATATCAAATATAATTTTTAACTTGATAAATGAGATAATTCGTAATTTAAGAATCTTCCAAATTAAGTAAATCTAATTAGAATAATGTCTTCACTCCAATTATTTGTACTTTTTTCAAAAAACTGCAAATAAAACACCTAATCAACAATATCTTTTGTTGAAAAGTAATTTCCTAAATTATTCAA